>NC_090816.1:39997814-40300844 GCF_000390325.3 Nicotiana tomentosiformis | reverse complement strand
TAGATTCGAAGGGCTATAATTTTTATTTTTAAATCATCCCCAAACTCTTTATAGAATCGGAAGAAATAATCTTGTGGAATTAGGTTGAATACAAAAAGGCCTTGTTTCAGCAATTCAAATATTTTTCAAACTTGCTCCAAACTCACCAAGCCTCTCGCGTTCCCTGCAAACTATCCCTAGAATTCCAAATACTCTATATGGACTTATCCAAAGGCTCAAAATACAAATAGAAGTGCTCTTAATCCGAATATACGTACAAGCCTAAAATAATCATACAAACCTATAGGAACTTTCAAATCATGATTTCGAGTTTGTTTACTCAAAATGTGGACTTTGATCAACTCTCTTAACTTAAGGATTCTAGTTAGGAATTAAGTATTCTAAATTATTTTCGAATCTCTCAGGATCCAATCCAACCATGTCGTATGTCATAACCCAAAATCACACCGGAGCTGTGATGGTCCCTAACACCACTTGCTAGGTAAGCCAACAATAAATATGCGGAAATAAACTTCAGCAATAGTAAGAAATAGTCTCAATAGTGGAATCGCATAAATAACTAAAGTCAAAAAACTGACAACTGAAAACTATCCCAAAATTTGGTGTTATTGAGTACATGAGCTCTATAGAATAAGTAAATATATGGTCTGAACAAAATACAATATTGTCCGAAAGACTAAACAGTAATAACATGAAATAAGAAAAGGGACTTCAAGGCCAGCGAACGGAACAACAGTGCCAGCGAACGGAACAACAGTGCTACCTTGAAATCTCCACGTCGATATGGATAACAGCTCTCTAGCAATCACCGCTATCAGCAACACCCAGATCTGCACATAAAGTGTGGAGTGTAGTATGAGTACAACCAACTTCACGTACTCAGTAAGTAGTAAGCCTAACCTCGGTCTAAAAGAAGTGACGCGATTGGCAAGGTCCAATACTCATTTTCAACAGCCAACAACAACAATAACAGCATAATAAAGCAAAAGGAAAAGCAGTTCAATAATACTATATTCAACTCTATCACATTAAGAGGAAAATAAACATGTTTTCCAAATATATCAGCCAAGGCATCGACTTTAAAGACATCAAATATCAAATAACATGAGAAAAATACAACTCTATGTTTGCATGACAAGTATTTATGCCAAAATCAACAACATCACAATTTAATCATCAAGTAAACACAATCTCGCACATACATAGTGCCTGGCCCCTCAATCATACTCTCAGCATGCTCATGGTGCCTGGCTCAAAGCCCTAGAATCATCATACACACACTCAACACTCCACATATACCTGACATAAACCTCTCACTAAGCACATATCAAGTGCCTCCACTCACAGGATTATACCTGACTCCGGAGGGGCGGATCTTAGCCCAAGCGCTAATCGGATCAAAAGTCAACGATCAATATGGTCCTTGATGCAAGCGTCACCTCACAACCAATATCAACACGGTTCTATGGCCCAAGATCAGTCATCAATCTCCTCAAGTCTCAATATGCCAATATCTCACAGTACCATAATCAATATACCGCACAAAATATATTGATGTGCCACAGCAAACCAGTGTCACATACACAAGGACTCTATCAACATATGAGATAACATATAAAGAGTGCACTGAGATAGAGATATAACACATGGATATAATAACATGACTGAAAAATATGACTACGGCAAATAGCTTAACATAGCAAAATAGCTCCATCATATCTCAACAGATAAGTAAATAACCTAGACACGATTTCTAGCATGCATAATAGCTCACGTAGTCAACAAGTGCAGAAAATACGGCATCAAAGAAAGCATGATAGCAAAAAAAGGCATATAGTAGCCTAGAATACACTCGGATCATGAATAATCACAGTGTGTACATATGTGCTCATCACCTCGCATATGATTCACCCCCAACAAATAGGAAATATCATATCCTACAGGAAAATACCTTCAAGCCAAGCCTAGGTAAGATACTTACCTCAAGACACGAGAATCAATACTCTA
The DNA here is from genome assembly GCF_000390325.3 of Nicotiana tomentosiformis. Classification (NCBI taxonomy): domain Eukaryota; kingdom Viridiplantae; phylum Streptophyta; class Magnoliopsida; order Solanales; family Solanaceae; genus Nicotiana; species Nicotiana tomentosiformis. The sequence goes on along the minus strand of NC_090816.1, from coordinate 40,298,837 downwards.
AAAATCCCTTGCCTCTCGACCGGCCTCCGAACGAGTCAAATCTAGCAAAAAATAACTCAATAACTTCAAACAAGGCTATAGGAACCTATTCCAAACAATAAAGCTTCAATCTTTATTCAATAACACAAAGTCAACCAAAAGTCAACCAGGGCCCGTTTCTGGAACCCGATAAAACTCACAATCTTGAATACCCATTCGATTACGAGTCCAAATATATACGTTTCGTCTAAATCAAACTCCAAATCATGTTCAAATCTCAATTATTCACTTTCCAAAATCTAACACCAAACCCCACTAAATTTCTCTTTCAAATTCCATAATCTATGTATAATAACTCATTGGGAAACAAGATACAATATCAAAATCAAGTAGAAAACACTTATTCTCTTGCCTTTTGTGAAACTCCCCTTCAAAAATTGCCCCTCTCAAGGTCTAGGGTTACAAAATATGAGATAATGAGATAAAATACCAAAATAGGAACTTAATCTAATCTTCCCAGCACTACCCTTCGTGAAAGCAGCTCAAGCCTCGCATTCGTTAAGCACAAATCTACTGCTACCTCAAAACCTCCATCGTTAATGCAGCATTGACCTAGCGAACGCGATGCAAAGACGTCCTAGACCTATGCGAAAGCCAGGCCCCTTCCCTTGATCGCGAAGGCTAACCTCCAGCTAACTCCTAGTATGCCTTACCTCTACGTGAACATGACCCACAAGGCGTGAACGCAAAGACCAAATGCCATAACTAATGCAAACGTGACCTCCTATCTATGAACGCAAAGAAAAAAAATCAGATGCCTCCAAATAACCCTCCTCGATCGCGAGACTTGCTCCACATTGCAGAGCACACCAGACACCAGTAGAAAATTTGCAATCTCAATAAGCTTTGGGTGGTTCGAACCTCACACGAGCCATCTAAGACCTCGTCCAATCATATCAACAAGTCCATAACCACTACCCGGGCATATCCAAAGCCTCCAAACACGTACGAGATCATCACATCTATGAATCGACAATCAAACTACAAATTGAACTTCTCTTAAGTTCATAAGCTTCTAAACTTCCAACCAAGCGTCTGATTCATGCCTAACCACTATGGATCATAACCAAACTTAGCACACAAATCCAAATGACATACCGAACCTATTCCAAGTTTCGGAACAATCCGAACCCGATATCATCAAAGTCAACTCCTGGTCAAACCTATGAACTCTACAAACCTTCAAATTGCCAACTTACGGCAATTGAGCCTAAACATCCTAGGAACCTCCAAATTCAAATCTGGACATACGCTTAAGTCCAAAATAACCATACTAACCTATTAGAACTATAAAATCACCAATCCGAGATCCTTTACACAAAGGTCAATCCTTGATCAACTTTTATAACTTAAGTTTTCAATAGGGGAACTAAATGTACGAATTCACTCCCAAACCTTCCCAAACCCCAACCAACCATCCCCGCAAGCCACAAAATAACAAACAAATATATAGGAAGCATCAAGAAAATGGGACTCAAATACATGAAACAACCAGTCGGTCATTATATTCTCCCTATTTTAAACAAACGTTCATCCTCGAACGGTTTAAGAATCATACCTGGAATATAAAAATGTGAGGATATCTGTTCCACATATCATGCTCAGTCTCCCAAGTCGCCTCCTTGTCCGAATGACCCCTCCATTGAACCTTCACTAATGTAATATCTTTAGATCTTAACTTCCAAACCTACCTATCCAAATTGGCCACTGACTCTTCTTCGCAAGCCAGATTCTCATCCAACTACACTGTACTGAAATCCAATACATGTAACGGATCCTCATAATACTTCTGAAGCATGAAAACATGAAGCACCAGATGAACTCCCGACAAGCTGGGTGGCAAAGCAAGTTTGTTGTCCACCTCACCAACTCTCTCTAACACCTCAAATGGACCAATATACCGAGGTATTAACTTACCCTTCTTCCCAAATCTCATCTCCCTTCAAAGCTAAACTTGAAGAAGAACCTTCTTACCCTTCAAGAAAGTCACATCACGAACCTTCCTATCGGCATAACTCTTTTGCCTGGACTCCGTTGTACTAAGCCGCTACTGAATTAGTTTCACCTTCTCCAAAGTATCACGAACCAAATTTGTGCCCAACAATCTAGCCTCATGAGTCTTAAACCAACTAACTGGAGAACTACATCGCCTCCCATATAAGGCCTCATACGGAGCCATCTGGATACTAGACTGATAGTTGTTATTGTTGTATGCAAACTCTACTAATGGTAGAAACTGATCCCACTGGCCTCCAAAATCAATAACATAGACCCTCAATATATCCTCCAAAATCTAAATGGTCTGCTCGGGCTATCCATCCATCTGAGGATGAATTGAAGTACTCATCTCAACCTACATACTCAACTCATGTTGAACTGCTCTCTATAAGTGTGATGTAAATTGAGTGCGCCGGTCCGAGATGACAGACACAGACACGCCATACAAGCGAACAATCTCTCTGATGTAGATCATAACAAACTGCTCCAAAGTGTAGGAAGTCATTACTGGAATAAAATGCATATACTTTGTCAGTCTATACACAATGACCGAAACAACATCAAACCTCCTCAAAGTCTGTGGCAAACCTACCACAAAGTCTATAGTAATGCGCTCCCACTTCCACTCTGCTATATAAATTTTCTGAAGCAAACCCCCTGATTGTTTATGCTAATACTTGACTGTTGACAATTTAAACAATGTGAAACAAGCCTAACAATGTCCTTTTTCATCCTTATCCACCAATAATACCGCTTAAAATCATGATACATCTTCATAGCACCTGGATGAATGGAATACCGTGAGCTATAAGCTTCCTCAAGAATCAACTCTCTCAAACCATCCACATTAAGAACACAAATCCGACCCTGAAGTCATAATACTCCATCAATACCAATAGACACCTCCTTAGATCCACCTTGCAGCACTGTTTCCATAAGGACAAGCAAATTGAGGTTATCATACTAACGAGCCTTGATGCACTCAAACAAAGAAGACTGCACAATAATATGTGACAACTCGATAGGTCATTTTGAGTACTATCCTTTATTTCTATATTCCAAGACCTCCCATAGCTTCATTTGATGTTTCTTAATTTTCTTGCATGGTCTGTGTCACTTTTTTTAAAAGCTTTTATGTGAAATTTTGAAGAAAATATGATTTTTTTACTTAAAATGAGGCTAGAGTTGACCACGGTCACATTTTGGGTAAACAACTTGGATCGGTGTTTTGACCATTCCAGTAGGTTCGTATGATGTTTAGATTTATATGCATGTTTGGCTAGGTTCCGGGATGACCCGAATGCATTTCAATGCATTATATGCGAAATTGTGAAAATTCTTAAGTTTTGATTATCGATTCTTGTTACTTGATGTTTTTTTGATGACTTAAGGTACCAAGAAAATTTTTATATTGTTGCTACACTTGTGTACATATTCGGTTTGAAGCCCGAGGCACTCGGGTGAGCTTCGGGTGAGTATCAAATGAGTTTGGCTAGTTTTAGGATTGGTGATGCAAATCTGCTAGTGCTTCAGGTCTGTAGGTCTCGCATTTGCGAGGTTTGTCTCGCAAATGCGAGCTCACTTTTGTGATCACTGGACCGCATTTGCGAAATGGGGATTGGGGGCTGGGCATCGCATTTGCGAAGGAAACTTCACATTTGCGGACTGATGAGGTTCGCATTTGCAAACATTTTGCCGCTTTTGCGAACTCTAGTTATTTCTGACAGCTTCACAAATGTGAAGCTCAACTCGCATTTGCGATGGGTGGGAAGAATTCATTTGCGAGGAATTTGTCACATTTGCGATGTTTGGTGGTCTGATGTAGTGATCACTTTTGCGATCAATGTCTTGCAATTGCGGACATCATAATTACACGCAAGTGTTCGCAAATGCAATGTCTGCAGCTGGGTAAAAGAGTGGGAAAATGGGACTTAGCTCCTTTTACACCATTTCTCAACCCCAAACACTCTAGAGGCATTTTTGAAAAACGTTTTCTTCCCAAATTCATTGGTAAACAACTCAAATTCATTTTTTATTAATTCCCAGTTATATTTCATGAGTTTTTAACATCAAATCTTTGAATTTCATGGTAGAAATTAGGGGGGTTTGGTAGAGTTTAGGAATTTTATAAAATTGAGATTTAGACCTCAAATTGAGGTCGGATTTCAAAATAAATCACATGTCGGGGATCGAGGGTGAATAGGTAATCGTATTTTGGTCTGAATCTCGAATTTTGACCAAGCGAGCCTAGGGGTTGACTTTTGTTGACTTTTCAAAAATGATCAAAATTGAACATTTTTTGTTCGTGGTTAGTTTCTGAAGCTTATTTTGAATTGTTTGATCGATAATTTGCTAGATTTGGTTGGTTTGGAGGCCTGTTCAAAGGGCAAGGTCGTGATTGATTGAGTGAGGTATGTGTCGTGTTTAAATTTGACTTGAAGGAATTAGGAATTGGTGGTTTATTTTCTATGTAAATTATGTGTGGCGACGGCGTATATGCAAGGCGATGAGTATATATGTGTCATCATGGGTTAAAGCATGTGGGTGGAAATTGATATATTGTACCATGTTGCTTCTTTTACCATGCCTTCTATGCTTTAGTTAGATTGTTATTCTTTGATTGTTTTCTTCTTGTATATTGATTAATTTGAAGTTGTTGGGATATAGGAAGTTGAATTTACTTATCATAACACCACGATTGAAGTTGAAATTGGTTTCCCACCTTGCTTGATACTTTGGATTACAATTGTTGCTTAGTGAGGAAGAGTGAAAAGCACGAAGGTTGTTGCCTTGCCAATTTTGCATATTGTTATCATTGAATGAGAAAATGTGAGGATTAAAGCACGAAGGGTGATGATGTGCACTTGATTGCTTTATTATCATTTATTATATCATGTGAGGATGAGAGTAAAAGCACGAAGAGTGATGTCGTGCCATTTCATTTATCATATCATATGGTGAGGATGAGAGTAAAAGCACGAAGGGCGATGCCATGCCATTGCATTTATCATATTAGATGGTGAGGATGAGAGTAAAATCACGAAGGGTGATGTCATGCCATTTGATGATTTCAATGCTTTACTTGATTTCCGGATTTGTGAATTTACTTGGTTGCATCGTTGTTTATTTCAGAAAGAGGTTTCTTGGTGATTTTGTACTTACTGTTCTAGCCTTACTCTCTTTTTACATGTTCCCTCCCCGTTATTATTCTAAATGTTTTACTTTTTATTTTTGTTGTTTTATGAATATATTTGCACAGGTTTTTAGTAGGTGCCTTGTCATAGCCTCGTCAAGGTTAGGCTCGGCACTTATGGAGTACATTGGGTTGGTTGTACTCATACTACACTTCTGCACTTCTTGTGCAATTTCTGGTGTTGGTCCCAGCAAAGTTTCTACTTGGATCATATCTATATCTAGAGACTTTAGATAGACTTGCACGGCGATCGCAGTTCCTGAAGTCACCTTCCTTATATAGTTTTACTTTTTATTTGGTTTCGAACAGTTGTATTTTTATTCAGACATTAGTTGTAGCATTTTTAGTATGCTAATGTACTTGTGACACCAGATTCTTGGTTTTGGCTAGTCAGTGTTGGAGTTATTATATCTACTTTGAAATTCTATAGATTTAATTCCTATTATATTGCTTTCAAATGTCAAAAAAATGATTATTTATGTACTAATGTTGGCTTGCGTAGAAAATGGACGTTAGGCGCCATCATGGACCCGAGGTTGGGATTTTGGGTCGTGATAAGTTGGTATCAGAGAACTAGGTTGCCTAGGTCTCACGAGGTTTGATCAAGCTTAATAGAGTCTGGAGGATCGGTACGGAGACGTTTGTACTTATCTTCTAGTGCGTATAAGGCTTTAGGAAAATTTCACTTTTTCTTACTCTGTCGTGCGACTTTATTCTATCGTTGAAGTTTGAATCATTTATTTTTGATCTCTCATAGATGGTGAGGACACGCACTGCATCCACATTTGATCAAGAGCTGGAGCCTCAGGTTGTTGCCACTACTAGAAGTAGAGGCCGGGGCCGAGGTAGAGCCAGAGGTAACGCACAGCAACACCTATTGCAGAGCCTCAGATCGAGCAAGTGGAGGAGATCCCTACTCAGACTGTGCCAGTTGGACCAGCTCAGGTCCTAGAGGGGTTTATTACTACCTCGGTACTTTAGGACGTCCTAATCTGCTTAGTGGTCCTTATGGAGAGTGGCCGAAACCGGAGAATTTCCTACGGATATCAAACTCTGGAGGTCCCAGCAGTTGGAGTAGTTTAGCTTGTCATTGCTACACAACCTAGGGAGGGACCTGCTACGTTGTCCGAGGGGCTGAAGAGGTTGGATAAGTTCACTAAGCTATTTCCTATTCGATTTGGTGGTACACCTTCTGAGGACGCACCGAATTTAATAGACCATTGCCACAAGGTATTATGCAACATGGGTATAGTGGGGTCGAGTTCGTGGTATTTCAGATGCATGGATCCGCCAAGAGGTGGTAGCAGGATTATGTTCGAGGTAGACCAGCAAGTTCACCTTCACTTAGTTGGGATCAGTTCTCACAGCTATTCTTAGAGAAGTCCATCCCTTTTACTATGAGAGAAGACTATTGCAGCCAGTTTGAACACCCCCAGCAAGGTAGCATGACTGTTACAGTACAAGACCAGATTCGTGGATTTATCTTGCCATGGAGTTATATTGATCTCTGTGAGACGAAGAGGGTGAGGAGAGTCATAGATGGCCTTATTTACGGTATCAGGCTACATATGGCCAAAGAGACTGAGGATGATATTTCCTTTACTTGGGTTGTATAGATTTCTAGGCGGATCGAGAGGATTCGTAGTCAGGGTAGAGAGGCGATATCTGAGAAGAGGACTCGTCACTTTGGTGGTTTTGGTGGTGCCTCATATGAAGGCAGGGGTTTATTTGGTAGAGATCATCCTCCCAGTCCGATTCACTCAGCGCTTCATATATCTCATAGTGCTTCAAGTAGTCGCGGTTCTTATGGGTCTCATCTTGAGTAGCTAGCGTACAATGCACCTTCAACTCATGTCAGTACACCTCCGATTCAGAGTTATCAAGGTGGTTATTTAGGTTGATAGGGTCAATTCTAGGGTTAGAAGTCACAGCAGTTGAGGACTTGTTATACTTGTGGAGATCTGAGGCACGTCGTAAGGTTTTGCCCTAGATCACAGTGCAGCATGTCACAGCAGGGTACTCGTGCCATGGTTCCGACACCGATAGCTCCACCGCTCGCTCAGCCAGCTAGAGGCAAGGTTCAGACAGCCCGAGGTGGTGGTCAGGCCATTAATGGTGGAGGTCAGGCAATGCGCGATCGTACGAGAGGCAGTGGTTAGTCTGGTCGGGCCCAGCCTCGTTTATATGCATTTCTAACTTGATCTGAGGTAGAATCATCTGATGCGGTCATCACAGGTATTGTTACAGTTTGATATAGAAATGCCCCATTTTTATTTGTTCTGGGTTCCACTTATTCATATGTGTCATCCTATTTTACTTCATATCTGGATGTGTCTTGTCATTCTCTGAGTGCTCTTCTTTATGTGTCTACACCTATGGGAGATTCTGTTGTGGTAGACCGTATTTATCATTCATGTGTAGTCTCTATCGGGAGTTATGAGACTAGGGTAGATCTCCTTTTACTCAGCATGGTGGACTTTGATGTTAAATTGGGCATGTACTGGTTGTCACCATATCATGCTATCTTGGATTGTCATGCCAAGACTGCGACATTAGTTATGCCAGGGTTGCATCAATTGGAGTGGAATGGTAAATCCTGGTCATTCCACTACTATGGTCATTTCTTATGTGAAGGCTTGGCATATGGTCGAGAAATGGTGTCTGGCGTATTTGGCCTATATGCGTGACTCCAGTGCAGAGGTTCCTTCCATAAATTCGGTACCAAATGTGCGCGAGTTTCCAGAGGTGTTTCCTACAGATTGCTGGAGATGCCACCCGATAGAGATATCGACTTCTACATTGACTTGGCTTCGGGAACTCAGCCCATTTCTACCCCACCATATCGTATGTCCCCTGTTGAGTTGAAAGAATTGAAGGAGCAGTTGTAGGATTTGCTTGATAAGGGATACATTAGATCTAGTGTCTTTTCTTGAGGTGCACCGATATTGTTTGTGAAGAAGAAGGATGAAACAATGAGGATGTGTATAGATTATCGGCAAATAAACAGGGTCATTATCAAGAATAAGTATCTGTTGCAGAGGATTGATGACTTATTTGATCAATCTTAGGGTGCCAAGGTATTTCGCAGTAAAACAATTGAGATCTAGCTACCATAAATTGAAAATCAGTGCATCGGATGTCCCTAAAACAACTTTTCGGATTCGGTACGATCACTATGAGTTTCTAGTGATGTCATTTGGCTTAACTAATGCCCCAGCATGCTTTATGGAATTGATGAACCGGGTGTTCAAGCCCTATCTGGATTTCTTTGTGATTGTCTTCATAGATGATATTTTGGTTTAATCCCGCAGTAGAGAGGAGCATGAGAAGCATCTTTGGATCGTACTTCAGACTTTGAGGGATCGTTAGTTATATGCCACGTTTTCAAAGTGTGAATTTTGGTTAGATTCGGTTGCCTTCTTGGGACATGTTGTATCTTCTGAGGGCATTAAGGTAGATCCTAATTAAGAAGATTGAAGCAGTTTAGAACTGGCCTAGACTTACTTCAGCTACAGAGACTCGGAGTTTTTTGGGTTTGGTAGGTCATTATCGCCTGTTCGTGGAGAGGTTTTCATCTATCTTAACCCCATTGACTAAGTTGACCTAGAAGGATGCTCTTTTCATATGGTCTGACGAGTGTAAGGCAAGCTTTTAGAAGCTTAAGACTATATTGATTACAGCCCCAGTGTTGGTATTGCTTACAGGTTCGGGATCTTACACCATGTATTGTGATATATCGTGTATTATACTTAGTGAGGTGTTGATGTAGGACGGTAGGATGATTACTTACGCGTCTTGTCAGTTAAAGGTTCATGAGAAGAATTACTATGTGCATGATTTAGACTTGGAAGTCATTGTTCATGCGTTGAAAATTCGGAGGCACTATCTATATGGTGTTCCATGTGAGGTCTATACTGACTATCGGAGTCTCAAGCACCTAATCAAGCATAAAGACCTTAGTTTGCGGCAACGGAGATGGATAGAGTGGTTGAAAGACTATGATATCATCATACTATATCATCCGGGGAAGGCCAATATAGTGGTCGATGCATTGAGTAGGAAGGCTAAGAGCATGGGCAGTTTGCCATATTTACCTATAGCAGAGAGGCCACTAGTCATGGATGTTCAAACTTTGGCCAACCGATTTGTGAGATTGTGTTTCGAAGCCTAGCAGGGTTCTAGCTTGTGTTGTGGCACAATACTCATTGTGGGAGTGTATCAAGGCTCGCCAGTTTGATGATCATCACTTGTTGGTATTGAAGGACACGATGCAGCGGTGTAGTGCCAAGGAGGTTATGATTGGTGATGATGGTGTTATGTGGCTTCAGGGCCGAATTTGTGTTCCAAATGTTGAAGGTTTGAGAGAGGTGATCCTTGAGGAGGCTCACAGTTTACAATTTGAATATTTGGAAATTTGGTAGGTTTGACCGTAGGTTGACTTTATGGTTATAGGGTTCGGATTTTGATTTTGGGACTTAGAATAGGTCCGTTTTGCTATTTGAAACTTGTCTGTAAGATTTGGTTAAATTTGAAATTGGCTTGATAGGATTGGGACGCTTAGTTGTGATTCTAGAGGTGCTTGAGTTTTCGTTTCATGCGTTTTGATGTCCGATTCATGGTTCTAGACATTATTTTGGTATTTTGATCATGCGAGCGAGTTTATATGATGTCATTACACTTGTGTGCATGTTTGGTTTGGAGTACGAGGGGCTCAAGTGCATTTCATACACGGTTCAGATAAGTTTGGATAGTTTGAGGACTATTGGTGCAGTTCTTGTTTCTTGTGTCTGCTGCAGATCTCGCAATTACGAGGTATGGCTCGTATTTGCGAGCCTCACTTTTGTGAACAATAGTTTGCATTTGCAAGCATGGGTTGGGGGCTGGGTCTTCGCAATTGCAAAGAAGGAGTCGTTGTTGCGATGGGTGTTGTGTTCGCTTTTGAGACTCTGGCAACGCAATTGCTATGCTGTGTTATGTTGGATGGCTTCACAGTTGCGAAGTAGTTGTCTACATTTGCGAAGGGGGAGACAGTTCTCATTTGCGAACAAATTATCGCATTTGCGACTTCTGGGCTTCTGACACGCAGTTCGTATTTGCGACTTGTGTTTTGCATTTGCGATGGTCGCAATTGCGAACAAGATTTCGCAATTGCGACATCCGCAGCTGGGTAAAATAGGGAACAAATTGGGAGTTAGCTTATTTTACACCATTTCTCAACCCTAAATACTCTAGATGCGATTTTCCAAGAGTTTCTTCTTCCCAAAATCATTGGTAAGCAACTTTAATCCATTTTATTTAAATTACCCAATACTTTTCATGTGTTTTCAACATCAAATCTAGGATTTTTATGGTAGAAATTAGGAATTTGGGAATAAATTAGAGGTTATAGGTCGTTTTGTGTACTAGCCCTTATTTCTGTATTTCGAGAACCCTATTAGCTTCATTTGATGTTTCTTGGTTTGCGTTTGTGGTCCGTATCTCTTTTCGAAAAGCTTTTATATGAAATTTTTATAATAATAAAAATTTTGACTAAAAAGAGGCTAAAGTTGACCACGATCAATATTTTGGGTAAAAGACGGTATTTTGACGATTCTGCTAGGTTCGTATTGTGATTTTGAACTTGGATGTATGTATGGCGGGAATTGGCATTGATGATGTACCTGCGTTCTAGTTATAACTGCCACTTCTCCTTGGGAGCTTTAGATTTGCAAATCTGTTTATGTATATTTCGAACATATGATGTATTTATTTCATACCTTCTTTGTAAATTCTAAGTCTTAGAAGCTCATGATTTGTACTACCAATCCTTTGGAGTTTGTATAGAAATTCAGCTATTTTATTCACTTACTCTTATTTTTCTCGTTTGAGTTGTGTTGGCTATTACTTGGCTTACCTAGCGGGTTGGGTTAGGTGCCATCACGACTAGATGAATTTTGGATTGTGACAAGTTGGTATCAGAGCTCTAGATTCATAGGTTCTACGAGTCATGATCAAGTGTCTAGTAGAGTCTTGCGGATCGGTATGATGACGTCCATACCTATCTTCGAGAGGTTACATGGCATTTAGGATAAACTTCCCATCTTTATTTCCTTATCGTGTGGCATTGATTCAGCTTGAAGCAAATCTCTTTGAATCTTTCCACTCACTCATACGTTATGTTGAGCGTTCAGTATCAACTGTGCATCAACGGCTTGTGACTCTATGGATGAGGTGCGAGATGCATTCTCTATGTTGTGTGGATAGGCCGGTCTGGAGGACTTGAGGCCAGGTTTAGACTGTAGCTTGGGATCAGTAGTTTCAGTTGTGTAAGTATGTGTTTTTGGACTTATATGTCTAGTAGTGTTCCGAGGAATAGGAATTATGGCTCAGTGAGTGGATGGATGGCTATATGATGAGTATGATATGACTACGGGATGTGTTCAGATAGGTTGGATATGATGAGAAGAGTTTTCTTGGGATATGAAAAGGACTATTGGGTGCTTGATTTGTGTCTTGATGTGTTGTACGGATGAGTTATGGGTGTGTTGGGGGATCTTTCAAATGTATAATTATGGAACAAAGTAGATTCTTGTGCCTTGTTGACGAGTTTAGACTCTGGAGGATTTAGCGATTGCATAGTAGTTGTGACCTTGAAAGGGCATACAGAAATGCCAGTTTAAGGCTAAGCAGGTGGTTATCTCCCGCGGGATGTTTTGAGGTTGTGTGATCCCTATGGTGGTATGTGAAGAATTTTCTTTCTATCTGTGGGTTATATGTGTTGCATGTTGGGACCGCTTGAGGAAGTTGGCTTGACTGTCACGAGGATGGGTATGCGCTTAGCGGGTGAATTGATGTATCTTATGATTAGGGCTACATGAGTTCATGAAGGATTTAGTTGAATTATAATGCGGAATTTTGGCAGTAATGGAGTAAGGGAATTTTTGGTTATCGGATGTTGTGTTCTATGGCTTTGAGCCAAGTGGGGGAGTCTGCTATCTATGATTAGGTTGCATGATTATGTGTTACATTAGTTTTTTCTTAAGGCATGTAACCGGATTAGTTATGACTCGAAGAGGTTGGTTTGAGGATGACCTGAGCAAAGAAATTTCTAGATACATGATGTATTACAACTTATGGGCATATTGGAAATCTTGGAATAAGTCAGGTTTATTGTTCATGGTGGAGTGAGTGTGTAGGAAGTACGTATTTACTCGGTTTTTTAGAAATGTGGAGTACTTCTTTGGGCGTTGGTGTGCTATTAGAGCAGATCTCGTCCTCCCGTTTCAGCGGCGCATTTGAGGTTAGAATAGAGTGGTTAACTCTCGAGTAGGTTCTAATGGGTTCAAGATTCATATGTGGTATTTGACGAATTTTCGGATTTATAAATGGCTAAAATATGAGATTGTATTGGATGGTGTCGGAACCTACGGTATTTCTGTATCATTATGGATTCTATATTTCAGTATCATAGAGGTTAAGGAAACAACTTTAAATTTACATAAGGTCTCTTCAGAGTGGGTATCTCGGATGTGGTATTTTTGGGTGCTCAAGAGAGAATACAATGGCTTATGTGCTTTAGAATCTCTTGTGGTGAGTTTTGGTTAAGGATCATGGTGTGCTGGCAATGAGAAGAGTTAACTTGAAGGCAATTCAGAAGGAAATCGGAGAAATAGGACCACTTGGTAGTAGGCTGGATCAATATAGTAATGGTATGATCGGTTCTTTTGGCTATTATGATATGGTGAGGCTTTACCGATGTTTTACGATAATAGTCTCAGGTTTGGTGACCTGCGTGACTTGTTAGATTTAGAGGGATTTAGTTCTGATGTCTTGATCTGGAGCTAATGGGTTTCGAAGGTTTCTCGATGGTGTCGACCACTACTTTAGATGGATATTCTCTACAAGCATAGGGAGTTTGATATGCGTGCTAATTTTCTCCTAGATGGGATCAAGTGGAAGGTTTCTGGCTGATTGAGTATGTATTTTGCTGGTGACTCAGAGTTGATAATGGGATTTTTGTGTTTTCATATGATGGTATGATAGAGGCAGTGCGTCGTGTGGGATTAAGATTTGCAAGTACAAATTTGCAGTTTAGTTTCGAGGTGAAGGTCATGAGTTCTATATAGTATGGATAGCTTCTGATGTTTAGAAATATGTTGTCACTATATGGTATCACGTGAGAAGAGTGTGCATTTCGGAGAGCGCATTGTATTTTGGCTTACGGATGCTTCCTTGTATGGCGATACTCGCCTGGGTGATCAACTACTGATGTTATGATTTTGCTATGTAGTATAGAAGAATTATAGAAGTATTTCTCGTGAGATGATTGTGTATGAGGGATGTGTTAGTCATTCGAGTGGTGGAGTTGCGATCGGATATGGTGATTCGTGTATTCTAGGGTTTTAGAGACTATGAGGGTTCTTAGAGGCAGATTGCTCCTTAGTTGCGGACTGTGAAGGTATGGCCAAAGTTAGACAGCTAATGGTATGCGTTATGGTTAGGTTATTGTGGACTTTTGGAGGGTTATTTTATCTATTAATGGATGGTCGGAGTTGATTTGGGGGCCCATTGGTAGGCCTAATAAGGATGTGTATTCTATATCGGGTCGGATTGTTTACTCAGCACAGTTATGTTGAAGGATGTGTCATCGATTAGAGTTGATCTTATTCGTGTATGTTGGGTTCCATGTATTACTTTTCTATTCTACAATGGGTTGTGAGATTGTTGACTATTTACACATATAATGCGGATATGTTTGGGCCTTATGGAAAAAATTCAAGCAAGATGGTTCATGGGGTGTTGAATGGTTGATTGCGCATTGGTTATCATCTTTTCCAATTTCTGGCATATCGTGCTACCTGTTTCTCCATGGTTATGGTTATGGTCATGCACTTCATGTGTACGTTGTTGATTTAAGTATAGTTGTTGATTTTGAGCATTGTGGCTTGAGGTATTTCATGTGGACCGGGTTTGGATGGGGTCACGCATAGCAACAGAGTTATGTTGGGACATGATCCTTTGGGTAGATTTCGTGTGTCTTGGTTCTCCTTTATGTGATGGGTTTATAGCATTGTGCTTGTGGTGGTATCTGTTGAGCTTGTGGGACGGTTCTCTCACTTGAGTTATTTTTCATTTTTGAGTACATTTGAGTTGTTGCTTATTGGTGCACGGATTGCACGATTTGTGGCTTTGGGTTGTATTGGTGTAACATGTCAGTAGAGCAGCTTGTATTTGATGAGATGAGGTCATTGGACCTAGAATGGGTGCTATCAGATTTAATTACGGTATGTTTGGAAGAATAATGTTACTAATCAGCTTAGAATTTAGCTATGATTCTTGTCGGGCAAAAGCGCTCCATGACTTGTTGATCTTATGAGTGGTTATGAGTTTTTTCATGTTTCTTTCATCATTGGAAGTGTATGAAGGGTTAGAACAAAGTTATATTTGATATGAGGTTTATTACCCGTACCGGGTTTGTTATTGAGCAACTATTATGGTCGGAAGCTATTGCTATGAGTACCTGAATTATGAAGTAAATCATGTGATTACACCTTGGGGTATAGTTATGGATTGATAGCTTATTCAGACTTGCGCAGTGTTCAGATGCGAGAATCGGGTCTTGTAATGGAATCCAGATGTTGGAGATTTGATTCTAAGGCTTATGGATTAAGGTTGAAGTAAGGATATTCAGTTAGGTTATGTTGTCGGGCTTATATGGATTGGGGTAATGTGGGATCACCCGTGGGTATGTGCATGATGAGCTTATACTGCGGTTTGATGGCTTTGGAATGACTCTTGGCACGTTCGAGGACGAACATATGTTTATGTAGGGGCGAATGTAATGCCCCGGCCGGTTATTTTGAGCATTTGCATTCTGTTCGATGGTGTGAGGGTATGATTAGCTTTGTATGATGTATTATGACTAAGTGTATCGTTTGTGAATACCTAATTTTTGCATTATTTTAACACCTCCTAAAGTCATTAGTGTTTTGTTACTTTAATTATTTTTCCCAATTTTTTTGTCTTTAATTGCATATTTCCTATCATAAAAATACCAAAAAATGGTTCTTTCTTTATTTGTGCATTTTAGGAATTAACTAACTATTTCAATTGGTGAATTAATCTAGTTAATTGATCATTTGAATAAGTTACTTACTTAATTTATTTGTTTGTGTAAATTTAGTTTAATAAGTAGGATTAAGGAAGAAATTGGGTCAAATTTGAAAGAGAAAGTAGCCAAAAGTGCAAGATAAAGGGTTGCCTGTGATGACCCAAAAGGGTCATCTTATGTTTTAGAACTCGAATCTGCGCTCTTAAGCCTTAAAAATCTCATTTTTACCCTCCTCGATTTGCGTGCGCAGTCCATGCAGGTTTCCAGAAAGCTTTTATGTTAAAAATTAATGAAAATAAGAATTGTTGCCTTAAAAGTTGATTTTAGTTGACTTCGGTCAATATTTTTGGTAAACGGGCCCGGATCCGTATTTTGACGGTCCCGGTAGGTCCGTATCGAATTATGGGACCTGAGCGTATGCCCGGGATTGAATTCGGAGGTTCCTAGCTTGAGTTATGAATTTTTTATGAAAATTAAAAGTTTGGAAATTATTTTATTTTAAGAATTGATTGATATTTGGCATTGTTAGTATCGGGTCCATATTTTGGTTCCAGAGCCCGGTACAGGTTCATTATGATATTTAAGACTTGTTTGTGAAATTTGATGAGAAACGGAGTTGATTTGACATGATTCGAAAGTCCAGTTGAGAAAATAGAAATTTTAAAGTGTTCTTGAGAATTTCATTTGATTTGGTACTAAATTCGTAGTTCTAGGTGTTATTTTGGCGATTTGATCGCGCGAATAAGTTCATGTGATATTTTTAGACTTGCGTGCATGTTTGGTTTGGAGCCCTGAAGGCTCGGGTGGGTTTCGAATAGGCTACGGAATGAGATTTCAGTGGTTTGGAGCCCCGAGGCCCCGAAAACACTGCTGGTGCATCTGATATTGCAGGCCTCAGATCTCGCATTTGCGAGATCAGGCATCACAATTGCGACCTCTGAGAGGTTCGCATTTGCGAGCCTCTCATCGCAAATGTGAAGAGAAGCTGGGCCAATAACTTTCGCATTTGCGAGTCTTCTTTCGCATTAGCAAAGGGAGTCGGGGAAGGGCAGTGATCGCAAATGCGATCATTTAGTCGCATTTGTGAAGATTCAAGGTTCGCATTTGCGAACTTATCTTCGCATTTGCGAAGGCAGCAGAAGTATGAAGGGCTTCGCATTTGCCATGACTCCTTCGCATTTGCGACCTTCGCAATTGCGAAGCTCAGGTCGCAAATGCGACATCTGCAGCTGAACAAAATGACTTTTGGATGGGAATTTTCATTCATTTCCCAAATTTTCAAGACCTAAAACACAAGAGGCGATTTTCTAAAGACCATCTCTTCCCCAAATGATAGGTAAGTGATTCTAAACTGGTTTCTTTCAATCTTTCACTACATTTTACAAGATTTTAACCTAAAATCTAAGGTTTTCATGGTAGAATTAGGGGTTTTGGGTAGAAAGTAGGGATTTCGAAAATTTGGGGATTTAGACCTTAATTTGAGGTTGGATTCCAAAAACAATTATATATTTGGGCTCGGGGTGAATGGGTAAATGAAATTAGGTCCGAACCTCGGGTTTTGACCAACCTGGTCCCGGGGTCAATTTTCGATTTTTTGGAGGAAAATTTAGGAAATCTAAATTCATGCTATGTAATTGATTCCTTTAGCAAAATTTGATATTATTGAGTCATTTTTGAATACATACGAGTGGTTTGGAGGTGAATTCCAAAGGAAAAGCTGTGATTGAGAATTAAGTGGCCTTAAGAGCAAGGTAAGTGTTGTGTCTAACCCTGACTTGAGGGAATTAGGAACTTTAGATTACTTGCTAAGTGAAATTCATGTGAGCGGCGTATATGTGAGGTGACGAGTACTTATGCGCCGCCAAATTTTCCTGTTTTCCATGTTTCTCAGTTTTGCTTATATTGTTTCATTCCTATGCCTAATTGCGATGTGTTATACTAGTGTTGTTCAATTTATCGTTCTTATCATGTTTACGGATTTTCTGGTGATAATTGAGTTTTTATTTCAAAATTGAGATTGATGTTATGGAACCAAATGTTGAGGTAAGTTTTGTACTTGTTATTCTACCTCCCTGTTGATATTTATGCATTGCATTATGGTAAAGGAGAGTGTTAATGCACGAAGGGTGATGCCGTGCCATATTGTGAGTGTTAGTGCACGAAGGGTGATGCCGTGTCATATTGTGAGTATTAATGCACGAAAGGTGATTTCGTGCCATATTGTGAGTGTTAATGCACGAAGGGTAATGTCGTTCCATGATATGAGAGTTAATGCACGAAGGGTGATGTCATGCCGTTTCTATTTATTTTATGGTGAGATTGAGAGTAAAAGCACGAAGGGTGATGCCGTGCATTTTTCCTTACTGTATTCACTATTCCTGTTGATTCATGGTATATTGACTGCTCCAGTGATCACTTTGTTATAGTTCTTTATCTCTTATTCCCCTCAGTATGTTCCCCTCCCGGCATTTCCTGTTTAGTTCTTCATTTTTGTTATTTGCATATACACTGTTAAATTGTACAGGTTGATTTGTAGGTGCCTTGCCTTAGCCTCCTCACTACTTTGTCGAGGTTAGGCTCGACACTTACCAGTACATGGGGTCGGTTGTACTGATGTTGCACTCTGCACTTTCTGTGCAGATTTTGATACCGGCTCAGGTTGATCGAGATTTGCTACTGGTCCGCTGTCCGGAGACTCAAGGTAGATCTCTCGGCGTTCACAAACCTTGAAGTCCCCGTCTATATTTTATGTCCTACTTTTTTCTTTCATTCAGATAGTTGTATTTCTTTCAGACTATTACTTGTAGTAAATTCTAGAATGTTCGTGAATTGTGACTCCAGATTCGGGTGGTAGTAGTTAATACAGATTTATGATATTCCGCACTTATTATATTTTATCTTAGTTAATTATTGTTAATTACTGAATGGAAATAAGGAATTGGTTAATGATTCTCTAACATTGGCTTGCCTAGCAAGTGAAATGTTAGGCGGCATCACGGTCCCGTCGGTGGGAAATCTCGAGTCATGACAGTTAGTATCAGAGCACCAAGTTGCCTAGGTCTCATGATTCGCGAGCACATTTAGTAGAGTCTAGAGGATCGGTACGGAGACGTTTGTGCTTATCTTCCAGAGGCTATGAAGGTAGGAACAAGTTTCACTTCTTTATTCTCTGTCGTGCGATTTTGCTTCCTCAATACTGATTGAACTCTTTTACTCTTATTCTCTCGCAGATGGAGAGAACACGTATCCCTTCCTCAGCTGAGCAGCAGCCAGAGCCTCTAGTGACAGCTCCTACGCGGGGCAGAGGTCGAGGCCGAGGCCGTGCTAGAGGCCAAGGCAGGGGCAGGGCTCAGCCTAGAGCCCGAGCAGCAGCCCCAGCAGTGGAGCCTCAGATAGAGCTTGACGAGGAGGTTCTAGCCCAGACTGTTCCTGCCGGACCAGCTCAGGTTCCGGAGGGGTTCATTGCTACCCCAGTACTTCAGGACGCTTTGGTCCGTTTGGTGGGCTTTATAGAAAGTGTGGCCCAGACTGGCGCATTTCCCATGGCACCAGCAGTCTCTCAGGCTGGAGGAGGAGCCCAGACTCCTACCACTCCTGCTCCGGAGCAGATAGCTCCCCAGTATCAGGCTCCAACAGCTCAGCCAGTCGGATTAGTTCTACTGGTTATTGCGGCACAGGTCGGAAATGGGCCAGCCATGTCTTCTGAGGCTTTATGGAGATTGGAATGGTTTACCAAGCTCTTTCCTGTTCACTTCAGTGGTGCTCCTTCATAGGACCCCCAGGAGTATCTTGACAGTTGTCACGAGGTTCTACGAAACATGGGTATAGTGGAGACCAATGGGGTCGATTTTGCTGCATTTCAGATCACTAGTTCCGCCAAGAAATGGTGGAGAGATTACTTGTTGACCAGACCAGCTGGGTCGCCTGCTCTTACTTGGGACCAGTTCTCTCAGCTTCATAGAGAAGTTTCTGCCTATCACATTGAGAAAGGAGCGTCGCCGTCAGTTTGAGCGTCTCCAGCAGGGCAGTATGACTGTTACTCAGTGTTAGACCCATTTTGTGGATTTGGCCCATCATGCCATTCTTCTGCTTCCCACCGAGAGAGAGAGGGTGAGGAGGTTTATTGATGGACTTGCTCAGCCTATCAAATTGTAGATGGCTAAGGAGACGGGGAGTGAGATTTTTTTTTAGGCGGCTGCTAATGTCGCCAGGCGGGTCGAAATGGTTCTTACTCAGGGAGGTCAGGGGTCTGACAAGAGGTCTCGTCATTCCGGTGAGTTCAGCGGTGCCTCATCTAGAGGCAGGAGTACTTTTGGTAGAGGCCATCCTCCCAGGCCGTTTCATTCAGCGCTCCAGGCATCCCATGGTGGCTCAGGTGGTCGTGTCCCTCAGATGCATTATTCTGACCAGCTAGCCTACAGTGCACCACCAGCTCCTATTAGTGCACCTCCACTCCAGAGTTATCAGGGTGGTTATTCAGGTCGACAGGGTCAGTTTCAGGGTCAGTAGTCACAGCAGCCGAGGTTATGTTACACTTGTGGTGATCCGAGGCATATTGCTAGATTTTGCCCTCGAGCAACGGGCAGCTCACAACATCAGAGTTCTCGTGCCATAGTTCCGGCAGCAGTTGCTACACCACCTGCTCAGCCAGCCAGAGGCAGGGGTCAGGCAGCCAGAGGTAGAGGCCAGACTGTTAAAGGTGGAGGTCAGGCAGTTAAAGGTGGAGACCAGCCAGCTAGAGGCCATCCCAGGGATGTAGTTCAGGGTGGTGGGGCCCAGGCCCGGTGTTATGCTTTCCCAGCCAGGCCCGAGGCCGAGTCATCTGAGGCTGTTATCACAGGTACTATTTCAGTTTGCAGTAGAGATGCTTCAGTTCTATTTGATCCGGGATCTACTTACTCATATGTGTCATCCTATTTTGCTTCCTATTTGGTTGTGCCCCGTGATTCTTTGAGTGCTCCTGTGTATGTGTCCACACCAGTGGGAGATGCTAGTGTGGTCACCATTGGGAGTCTTGACACTCGTGTAGATCTTCTACTTCTTGACATGGTTGATTTTGATGTCATACTAGGTATGGATTGGCTGTCACCTTATCATGCTATATTAGATTGTCAAGCCAAGACGGTGACCTTAGCCTTGCAGGGGTTGCCTCAATTAGAGTAAAGAGGGAATCTTGTCCATTCTGCCAGCAGGGTTATCTCTTATGTGAAGGCTCGGCATATGGTCGAGAAGGGGTGTCTAGCTTATTTGTCTTATGTCCGCGATTCTAGTGCGGAGGTTCCTTCCATAGATTTGGTGCCGGTTGTTCGTGAGTTTTCAGAGGTGTTTCCTGTAGACCTGCCGGGGATGCCACCCGACAGGGATATTGATTTCTACATTGATTTGGCTCCGAGCACTCAGCCTATTTCCATTTCGCCATATTGCATGGCCCCACCAGAGTTGAAAGAATTGAAGGAGGAGTTGTAAGATTTGCTTGATAAGGGCTTCATTAGACCTAGTGTCTCACCCTGGGTGCACCTGTGTTGTTTGTGAAGAAGAAAGATGGATCGATGAGGATGTGTATAGATTATCGGCAGTTGAACAAAGTCACCATCAAGAACAAATATCCATTGCCAAGGATTGATGATTTATTTGATCAGCTTCAGGGTGCCAAGGTGTTTTCAAAGATTGATTTGAGATCTGGCTACCATCAGTTGAGGATTAGGGCATCCGATGTTCCTAAGACAGCTTTTCGGACTCGGTATGGGCATTATAAGTTTCTAGTGATGTCATTTGGGCTGACAAATGCCCTAGCAGCATTCATGGATTTGATGAACCGGGTGTTCAAACCCTACTCGGATTCCTTTGTGGTTGTGTTTATTGATGATATCTTGATCTACTCCCACAGTCGAGAGGAGCATGAGCAGCACCTTCGGATTGTTCTTCAGACTTTGAAGGACAACCAGTTATATGCTAAGTTCTCAAAATGTGAGTTTTGGTTGAGCTCAATTGCTTTCTTGGGTCACGCTGTATCAGCAGAGTGTATTCAGGTGGATCCTAAGAAGATTGAGGCAGTTCAGAACTGGCCTAGACCCACATCCGCTATAGAGATCTGTAGTTTCCTGGGTTTGGCGGGCTATTACCGTCAATTTGTTGAGGGGTTTTCATGGTCAGACGAGTGTGAAGTGAGCTTTCAGAAGCTCAAGACAACTTTGACTACGGCACCGGTATTGGTGTTACCCACAGGTTCAAGATCTTATACAGTATATTGTGACGCATCTTGTATTGGTCTGGGTGCGGTATTGATGCAGGGTGGCAAGGTTATTGCATATGCTTCACGGCAGCTGAAGGTTCACGAGAAGAATTATCATGTTCATGATCTAGAGATGGAAGCCATTGTTAACGTGCTGAAGATTTGGAGGCACTACCTTTACGGCATGCCATGTGAGGTATTCATTAATCATCGGAGCTTGCAGTATTTGTTCAAGCAGAAGGAACTCAATTTGAGGTAGAGGAGATGGCTGGAGCTATTGAAAGACTATGATATCACCATATTGTATCATCCTAGGAAGGCCAATGTGGTGGCCGATTCTTTGAGTAGAAAGTCAGTCAGTATGGGTAGCCTTACATATATTCCAGTTGGTGAGAGACCGCTTGCATTGGATGTTCAGGCCTTGGCCAACCAGTTCGTGAGGTTAGATGTTTCTGAGCCTAGCTGTGTTCTAGCTTGTATAGTTGCTTGGTCTTCTTTATTTTAGTGCATCAGAGATTGGTAGGATGACGATCCTCATTTACTTGTCCTTAGAGACACAGTGTGGCACGGTGGTGCCAAGCAGGTTACTGCTGGAGATGACAGAGTTTTGAGGATGCAGGGTCGTATTTTTGTGCCTAATGTGGATAGACTTCGTGAGTTGATCCTTGAGGAGTCCCACAGTTCCTTGTATTCTATTCATCCGGGCACCGCCAAGATGTATTAGGACTTGAGGCAGTATTATTGGTGGAGGCAAATGAAGAAGGACATAGTTGCCTATGTAGCTCGGTGCCTAAATTGCCAACAGGTAAAGTGTGAGCATCAGAGACCTGGTGGTTTACCTCAGAGGTTAGATATCCCTGAGTGGAAGTGGGAGCGTATCACTATGGACTTTATTGTTGGACTCCCACGGACTCAGAGGAAGTTCGACGCCGTATGGGTTATTATGGATAGGTTGACTAAGTTAGCGCACTTCATTCTTGTGGCAGTTACCTATTCCTCGGAGTGGTTAGCAGAGATTTATATTCGTGAGATCATCTGTCTTCACGGTGTGCACGTGTCCATTATATCTGACTGAGGTACGTAGTTTACCTCAAATTTCTGGAGGGCTGTACAGCGTGAGCTAGGAACGCAGGTGAAGTTGAGTACAGCATTTCATCCACAGACAGACGGACAGTCAGAGCGCACTATTCAAATATTGGAAGATATTCTCCGCGCTTGTGTTATAGACTTTGGAGGTTCTTGGGATCATTTCTTGCCACCTGCGGAGTTTGCTTATAATAATAGCTACTAGTCGAGCATTCAGATGGCTCCATATGAGGCATTATACGGAAGGCGATGACGATCGCTAGTTGGTTGGTTGAACCGGGAGAGGCTCGGTTGTTGGGTACCGATTTGGTATAGGATGCCTTGGATAAGGTCAAGATTATTCAGGATCGACTTCGCACAGCTCAATCTAGACAAAAGAGTTATACCGACCGTAAAGTTTGTGATATTGCATTCATGGTTGGAGAAAGAATATTGCTCCGGGTTTCACCGATGAAAGGTGTAATGAGGTTCGGAAAGAAGGGCAAGTTGAGCCCTAGGTATATCGGACCCTTTGAAATTCTTGAAAGGGTGGGTGAAGTAGCCTACATGCTTGCATTACCACCTAGTTTATCAGCGGTTCATCCGGTGTTCCATGTGTCTATGCTCCGGAAATATCATGGTCCGTCCCACGTGTTAGATTTCAGCTCTGTCCAATTGGACAAGGATTTGACTTACGAGGAGGAGCCGGTGGCTATTCTAGCCCGGCAGGTTCGCCAGTTGAGATCAAAGAGTTACCCTTCAGTTCGAGTGCAGTGGAGAGGTCAGCCTATTGAGGCAGCTACTTGGGAGTCCGAATCCGATATGCGGAGTAGATATCCCCACCTTTTAACCAGCCCAGGTACTTTTCTATGTCCGTTCGAGGACGAACGGTTGTTTTAGAGGTGGAGGTTGTGATGACCCAAAAGGGTCATCTTATGTTTTAGAACTCGAATCTACGCTCTTAAGCCTTAAAATTCTAATTTTTACCCTCCTCTATTTGCGTGCGCAGTCCGGGCAGGTTTTCGGAAAACTTTTATGTTGAAAATTAATGAAAATAAGAATTTTTGCCTTAAAAGTTAATTTTAGTTGACTTCAGTCAACATTTTTGGTAAATAGGCCCAGATCTGTATTTTGACGGTCCCGGTAGGTCCGTATCAAATTATGGAACCTGGACGTATGCCTGGGATTGAATTCGGAGGTCCCTAGCTTGAGTTATGAATTTTTGATGAAAATTAAAAGTTTGGAAGTTATTTATTTTTAAGAATTGATTGATATTTGGCATTGTTAGTATCGGGTCCATATTTTGGTTCCAGAGCCCGGTACAGGTTCATTATGATATTTAAGACTTGTCTGTGAGATTTGGTGAGAAACGGAGTTGATTTGACATGATTCGGACGTCCAGTTGAGAAAATAGAAATTTTAAAGTGTTCTTGAGAATTTCATTTGATTTGGTACTAAATTCGTAGTTCTAGGTGTTATTTTGGCGATTTGATCGCGCGAGAAAGTTCATGTGATGTTTTCAGACTTGCGTGCATGTTTGGTTTGGAGCCCAGGGGCTAGGGTGGGTTTCGGATAGGCTACGGAGTGAGATTTGGCTTGGAAAACACTGCTCGTGCATCTGATATTATAGGCCTCTGATCTCGCATTTGCGAGATCAGGCATCGCAATTGCGACCTCTGAGAGGTTCGCATTTGTGAGCCTCTCATCGCAAATAGGAAGAGAAGCTGGGCCAATAACTTTCGCATTTGCGAAGGGAGTCGGGGAAGGGCAGTGATCGCAAATGCGATCATTTAGTCACATTTGCGAAGATTCAAGGTTCGCATTTGTGAACTTATCTTTGCATTTGCGAAGGCAGCAGAAGTGTGAAAGGCTTCGCATTTGCGATGACTCCTTCGCATTTGCGAGACGCGACGTCTGTAGCTTAAAAAATGACTTTTGGACGGGAATTTTCATTCATTTCCCAAATTTTTAAGACCTAAAACACAAGAGGCGATTTTCCAAAGACCATCTCTTCCCCAGATGATAGGTAAGTGATTCTAAACTGGTTTCTTTCAATCTTTCACTACATTTTACAAGATTTCAACCTAAAATCTAAGGTTTTCATGGTAGAATTAGGGGTTTTGGGTAGAAAGTAGGGATTTCGGAAATTTGGGGATTTAGACCTCAATTTGAGGTTGGATTCCAAAACCAATTATATATTCGGGCTCGGGGGTGAATGAGTAAATAGAATTTGGTCCGAACCTCGGGTTTTGACCAAGCGGGTCCCGGGGTCGATTTTCGACTTGTTGGAGGAAAATTTAGGAAATCTAAACTCATGCAATGTAATTGATTCCTTTAGCAAAATTTGATATTATTGAGTCATTTTTCAATAGATACGAGTGGTTTGGAGGTGAATTCCAAAGAAAAAGCTGTGATTGAGAATTAAGTGGCCTTCAGAGCAAGGTAAGTGTTGTGTCTAACCCTGACTTGAGGGAATTAGGAACCTTAGATTACTTGCTAAGTGAAATTCATGTGAGCGGCGTATATGTGAGGTGACGAGTACTTATGCACCGCCAAATTTACCTGTTTTCCATGTTTCTCAGTTTTTCTTATATTGTCTCATTCCTATGCCTAATTGTGATGTGTTATACTAGTGTTGTTCAATTTATCGTTCTTATCATGTTTACGGATTTTCAGATGATAATTGAGTTTTTATTTCAAAATTGAGATTGATGTTATGGAACCAAATGTTGAGGTAAGGTTTGTACTTGTTATTCTATCTCCCTGTTGATATTTATGCATTGCATTATGGTAAGGGAGAGTGTTAATGCACGAAGGGTGATGCCGTGCCATATTGTGAGTGTTAATGCACGAAGGATGATGCCGTGCCATATTGTGAGTGTTAATGCACGAAGGGTGATATCGTGCCATAATATGAGAGTTAATGCACGAAGATTGATGTCGTGCCGTTTCTATTTATTTTATGGTGAGATTGAGAGTAAAAGCACGAAGGGTGATGCCATGCATTTTTCCTTACTGTATTCACTATTCCTGTTTATTCATGGTATATTGAGTGCTCCAGTGATCACTTTGTTATAGTTCTTTATCTCTTATTCCCCTCAGTATGTTCCCCTCCCGACATTTCCTGTTTAGTTCTTCATTTTTGTTATTTGCATATACACTATTAAATTGTACAGGTTGATTTGTAGGTGCCTTGCCTTAGCCTCCTCACTACTTTGTCGAGGTAGGCTCGACACTTACCAGTACATGGGGTCGATTGTACTGATGCTGCACTCTGCACTTTCTGTGCAGATTTTGATACCGGCTCAGGTTGATCGAGATTTACTACTGGTCTGCTGTCCGGAGACTCAAGGTAGATCTGTCGACGTTCACAGACCTTGAAGTCCCCGTCTATATTTTATGTCCTACTGTTTTCTTTCATTCAGACAGTTGTATTTCTTTCAGACTATTACTTGTAGTAAATTCTAGAATGCTCGTGAATTGTGACTCCAGATCCGGGTGGTAGTAGTTAATACAGATTTATGATATTTCACACTTTTTATAATTCATCTTAGTTAATTATTGTTAATTACTGAATGAAAATAAGGAATTGGTTAATGATTCTCTAACGCTGGCTTGCCTAGCAAGTGAAATGTTAGGCGCCATCACGGTCTCGTCGGTGGGAAATCTCAGGTCGTGACACTGCCCTTGAAAGGGTCTGAAGCAACGTAGTTTTGCCTCAAAACTACGTTGTTTCATTAAGTGACCCAAGATCAAATCTCACCAATTGATCACCCTTTGATCTAATGGTCCATATTTGATCTCTCAAGAGGTATTTAAAGCCTCAAAAATATGAAAAATTCCCTCACTTCCCCCACAACTCTTTCTCTCTTATCTCTCTCTCTTCTCTCCGCCGCTGCCACCACTGTCGGAAATCGCCCACCAGCGGCGGCCAACCTCCAAACACCCCCAAATTCATACCATGTAATCTCCACAACCTCCTCTATCCATATCTCCAAATCAAATCCTTTAAAACTCACTCAAACTCCTTGAATTTTAAATCTAGGAAACTTTAGCCTCCACTTTTTTGCCAGTTCCGGCCACTACCACCCCCACAATACCTACATCAACGGATAGAGCTCATCAAGACCTACCTATTGATGTCAATTCCATCCCGAAAATCCGGCAACTAAAAATCCGGCCAAATTCCGGCGACCACCCCGAACGCCCTCGTTTGGTATACCCCTATTCTCATTTCCTTTGTCTATTTTTTTCTAATTGTATTGTATTAATTTATGTCTAGCATAATTTATGATTTTTTTTATTTATTTATTTTTATTATTATTATTTATATTATTTATATTTTTATTATTAGTTGTATTTAATCTATGTTAGCTTAGTCGTTCATAGTTATTAATCACTGATAATTAGTTATTCATTAGTTTTGAAATAGCTGTTCTCTTAGTCCTGATAGTTTATGATAAAAGTTTCAAGTGCTTAGTAATTTGTTTTTATTGGATTTGAGTATTTGAATTTTGTGTTGATAAAAGCTGAAATTAAAGAAGGAATAGTACAAGTTTGGTTGTTTTTACTGTGCAAAGACTTTGGAGTACAAAACTTAAAAGTCATTGTGTGGTGACAAATACAATACTTTTTGACAGGTTTTGAACAGTGTTTAGCACACAAAGTCAGACTTTTGGTGAACCAAAATCTGTCCAAAAAATATGACTTTATTTGCCTATTTAAAGGGCTGCTCTTCTCCTATAAAAAGAGGCAGACACTCTATCTTACACACATCTTGGAGAGTTGCTTAAAGACATATCTTTGAGAAAAATCAGCAGCTTAATATATATAGCAAGCTGAAATTTCAGAGCTTTGTGAGTATTATTTGAGTGCAAAAAGTTTGAGAAAAATAGAAAGATCCCTTAGGCAATTTGTGAAGTTGATAGCTACCAGTTTCAAGCATCTTTGTGGAGTTTTCTGGGTTGTCTTTTACACTTGAGTTGCTGTTGTTTTTACTGTATTTGCTGCTGAATTTTTTGTTGTTGCACTGCTGTATTTTATTATTCTACAAACTAGGTAACTTTCAAATTCTTATATTGCAGATTCTTGATGATAATAAGAAAGATTTTATCCCGGTTTGGTTGATGGAACATGTTAGATATGATTTTGTTTTAAGATGAATGTTATATTAGTGTTATCATCATGTAAATATGTTGACAATTAGCTAAATTATCGTTTTCTTCTTTATATATGTGATTGAAATTGCATTCTGTTAAGTTTACTTAGTTGAAGGAAAAGATAAAGACCCCACTTTTAACCATGTTTGTTTAGTTTGGGATCTTTTGTGTGAGTTACTTTCATGGTTCATGTATATAGTCAACATAATGTTATAATATAGTTCTTCTCTATAGCATTAAAGTATTACCGTTTTTTATAGTTTTTATATTTAGCCGTGGTTTTTTATTTTGCTATTGGGTGTAGTTTGATTAGTGCCATGTTGGTGTAGATAAGTAGAAATATTATGTTAGTCCTTTAGAAATAATTAGTTAAGAAGATAAAAGATAATAATTAGCATGTAAGTTTCTTTTATGAAAAATAATTTTAGCTTGGACATCAATGTAAGAAGCAATTTGGGCTTAGAAGAATACTTGTTATTTTGTGTTGTCTTGGTCATCGAGGCTCTTAAGCAACATGGGCCAAATAAGCTAAAATCTGTAGGTCCAATGGCAGTAGAAAGTAAGATGGGCAGTTTCTTTAAAATCAATAAATTGTCTTTTGTTAAATAAAATAAGTGGCCCGATACCATGAAAGTTTAACATAAGCTTACCCGGGTTTAATGTCTTGCATTAATTAGAAATTGTTTTTAATAATAATATCATTTTTTCGGTCAAACAAGTAATCAATAAAAAAGATGCGCTTTTTAATTAATTTAGACGCTAGGCAATTAGTAGGCATGCTTTAACTTCATGAAATCGCTTGCGTAACGTAATGTTTAACATTCAATAATTTAATTCAATAATGTTATATCATAATCGTTAGTTTTAGTTAATTTTTAATTTAATAAATCCATTGCTAAACTCGCGGATTCGTTTGCGTAGCGCGATAGTTAACTTTTAATAAATTTTAAAATTATTTTCTTCGAATGTAGTAATTTTCTCCAAAAGTAATAATGTACTAATAATCCTCGTCATGACTGTGGATTCTCTTGCGTAGTGCGTTTATGACAAAAAATCAATAAAATTCATTTCGGTCACACATTCGTTTGCGTGGTGCGGTTAGGACAATTTTACTCAAATCTTTTCTTTAATAATTTTAATAATTAAAAGTGGATAGGTAAAACATGAAAGTCCAAATAAAACATAGTTTATCCAAAATAATTTCAAGCCAAGTTTAAGTCAATAAAGCGACCGTGCTAGAACCACGGGACTCGTGGAATGCCTTACACCTTCTCCCCGGTCAACACAATTCCTTACTCGGACTTTATTTTCGCAGATCAATTAATAATAGAGTCAAACCTTCCTTTGATTAGGGATTCAAATAAAAAGTGACTTGGAACACCGAAAAATTAATTTCAAGTGGCGACTCTGTAAATAAAATAATCCTTATTCAAATTTGTCACTTCAATTGGAAAAACTCTTTAACCCACAATCCATAAAATAACATACATTATCTTTTTGGGGGGTAGAAAAAGGGGTGTGACAGCTCTGGCAACTCTGCTGGGGACTCTCAAGAATTCGAGCTTGTACATTGACTTTATTTGGTTTAATTAATTTTTTGTATATATTGTGATTTATTTGGGCTTAATGTGTTACTTATCCACTTTTTACCGTTTTGATATTGTTGAACAGTACATATAAATTGTATCCTCTCTCGCACCCCTCTAAGTCTTCTTATAGTTAGTTATGTTGTGTTTGCCAACCAGCATCACAAAATTTCTGTCTTGAGATAAAGCCAGTTAGCCTACCAGCTTCTGGTGAAGGATTTAGTCACACAAGCTTAGGCGGGACAGCCGTTAGCTAGCCAGTGGTGTTCTACTACTGGTGACGTTTGACGCTCCTCGGCTCGGGTTATCCGTCCGGGTAAGTCAGGTCTAGATACTATCTCTTTTAGGATTTGAAAACTTAGAAGAACAAGCCACAAGCAATGAATATCCCTAGTAGGCTACACTTTATTTGCATCATGTGCATTTAACTTAGCAACGCTCGACACAGGGGCCGAGTTCTGTTTTAGGACAGGTACCTTGTTGAGACCATTATGTCATGTTATGTGCTACTTATTGCATTATTTGGGAGGCTTGCATGTCGACCGACTTTAGCATAAATCAGTTGAACGAACAGAGAAAAAATGATGTGGTCTAGTGCATATGGTTTTTAAAGATTAATTTCCATAAAAATCAAAAAAAAAACATAGTCGGTTTTAACCGAACTACGCTGGTCTGATTCTCACCGGATGTGAGATACGTAGGCAAACCTCATCGGTTCCGACCCCCAATTTTCAAAAATACAAAAACATATTTTCCTTTAATTCCTTCTTTGGAAGTCTTTCTTTGAGACATCAAATCCAAAAATCCAAAAATATTTTCTTCTTTTTAAAAAAAAAAAGAGTCTTTCTCCCAAAATTCAAAAAAAAGAAAAATCAAAATCCAAAAAATACTTTCTGTCTTTTTAAATTTACAAAAACAAAAATGAAAATCCAAAATATTTTTTTAAAAGTCTTTCTTTCGAAGATTCCAAAAACAATAACAAAAAAAAAAGGCGAAATAAAAAAAATCTTTTTTTAGGAGTCTTCTTTCAACAAAAAATAATCCAAAATATTTTCCTTGCTAGGAGGTTTCATGGGGTTATTTATATATGAATAAAAAGAGTGAGTTTATTTACTTTATTACTGATCCTCCATGAACTATGCAAGATCTGATTCATGTTCTCACATGATACGTAGGCAACCCACATCAGGTTCAATCAAATGATTTTGAAAAAAAAATGAAAAAAAAGGAGCAAAAAAGTGTGTTCATTCTAACATGCTTGTTGTTTTGAAATAAAAGCTAGTTAAAGGTGGTCGGTTTGTTGGTTTGCATTGGTGAATCACGAAAACAATCCAGGATCACTTTATCATATTCTCAACCAAGGGAATAAGAATCGCTATTATTGATTCAACTAAGATCACGAAAAGGCAAGTATACAGTTTGGTGGTGAAAAGAAGAGGAAAATGTTGGTTAACTTTTACCAAGTTTGAGCAATTGGGCATGTTTTGTGTGAGACGATCTGTGATGTTAGGAACATGAGAATACTTCCAAGTCTTTTGGCAAATTGGTTGCTATGAAATTTCTCATGCCGCCAGTCCTAAAATCCGATAGCCAATATTGGGGAACGGTTTGACCAAAAAGTCAAAATTTGAATGTTGATTCCGAAGAAATCTTATTGAATTCAGTAGTAATGTTGATGTACAAATGTGTAGCTAAGATATGAAGCTTGGTAATTGGAAATCCACTCCTCTCCTTGCCGGAAAGGAGTCTTGGTAACTTATTTTGTCATAATTTCTATCATCTGGATTGCTTCGAGGTTGTGATCCAGATGTTGTTTGTTTGTCACGCCATCAAACCTCTCTATCCTTTAATCAATAAAATGCAACTTTTCGCTTTGTGTTATTTTATCCATTATGTTTAATTCTTCTTGTATATATAGTTCTTTTCTCGTCAATTTCAGTGACATGACATGCATGCGGAGTTTTCGGCTAGATTTTAGAAAGTCTGTCCGGTCTTGAATTAAATCGAGGAAAAACACTATGAAGATAAGGAAAAGGCTAAAACACTTTGATGAAAAGCCTGTGTCAAGTTCACGAGGAACCAAAATAGTTATATTCATAGAGGTTAAAGATCTTCATCTCAATCTATCATGAAAATCCGGCTTAAGGATATTTGAATGGGTTGAAGTTTTATTGGACTAATCAATGAAAAAGATCTTTGCCACGTCCTGCCATAATCTAATCATATCATGGAAGATGAACCAAATCTCCAAAGAAGGTGCATTCCAGGGAATTTAAAATGGATTAGTTGGTACTGAAATGTATCATTTCACATCAAGGCAAAGATTAAGAAAAGGTGGCTCCAAATTGTCAAAAGGTCATTTGTTGCAAACAAGATATTGACAATGGGGCTATACAACTGACAAAACCAGGAAGACAGTCATGTCCATCAATGCCGAACCTGAGAAGAGATAGAATGTTTGACATGCTTGAGGCTGGGAGGCCCTTTTTTCTGCTACCCAAACACTTTATATCCTTCGTCACCCCTTTTGAGCTTGTTTTCTTTTTCTTTAACCTCCCTCTTTTGGAATCAAGCATAGAGTCAAAAAAAAATTAAATATCCATGCCACCAGAAAATAGGAGCTAGGACAATTTGATTAAAAAAAGAGAAGAAAAGGAAAAGAAAAAAAATGAAAAATGAAAAGAAAAACAACAAAGAAATCTTTCATGTTAGTTTGAACTACATTTGACTTGATTCCTTTAAAGGATATGTAGGCAGCTCTATACTAGGGTTCAGTCCAACCAAATCAAAAATAAAAAATTTTCAGTATCTGAAACTAGGGCAAGAGTTTTTTTGTTTTTTAATGTTTTTATAAAAAGTCGATTCCAAGAGTTGTAAGTATACAACCCCATCATCTTGGGTCTATTTTGAGCCTTCATACAACCTTTTCTTTCTAATCCTATCCAAAAGCCATCCAAATAAAAACTTCCCAATTAATCTCTAAGAATGCAAAGCGAAGCACGTAATAAGCAACAGTTGTCACACGACATAGAACAATGTCAAGTTGCTCACACAAGAAAGCAAAAAACAAATAAATAAAAATAATTTAAAAAATGAGAGTCTTACTAGTAAAAACCCTCATGGGCACTGTAAGGTGATGGTAAGTAAAGATAAATAAATGAGAGAGGTTGGTTGATGAAAACCTTTCGGGGCACTACTGGTAGAACATGACCTATGATTTTATGCAAATGATTGGCACAAAGAGGCAAGCTTCAAAAGACGAAAAGGAACAACAAGATAAAAGGGTAGATTTTTTGGATAGATTCGGCCGCTCAGTCCAAAATGCATGTCATGATCATTAAAGTTGGCTACCATAATCAAAGGAGCCCCTTTTATTTTATTATTTTTCTTAATTCCTTTTTCTTTCTTCCTTTCCCCCCTAAAGTGGCATTTTCAGTTAAATACTATTCCTTCTCACTTTTAAATTGTGTCATTGTGTCCATTTCCATTATTATTTTGAGTGAGTCTTTGTTAAAACAAACAAGAAATGATTTCAAAATCTGTTACCAGCTTTCTAACTGTCTATCCTAGCACATCAAAAAGGACATACCGAGGGAGCAACATGCACAATAAATTGTTGAAGTTAAACATGATCTGAGGGTTCATGCAAACGGAAGTTCCAAAGAGAAGACTTTGCTGGTCTCTATTTGCTTAGAAATCCAACAAAGAAAGGGCCACAAAATTGGTCACCATTTCTCGGAAATGCAAAATAAATCATGTGGGGAATACACGTCATTGACAAAGGAATAAATCCAACTGTGATTTCCTCTGATAAGCCGGACAAAGTGTTTCAAAGAAACCGAAAAGGTCACTAAGCAAGACTTGCTTCATGGGCAAAGCTTATAGCACCACAGACACAAACTGATATCGGGTGCAAGTTAATCAAGTTTGATTTTTAAAGGAAAAAACTGCCAAACTAAAGACTTAATTTATAGACAAGGTTCAACATCACCTTAGACATTCGGGTACGAAAGTAGTCGGGAGCCTGAAAGAATCAGTTCTTTTTCAGCAAGGTGGTCGCAAATTCAAACTAATCAGGGCATCAAGGCCACAAACTGACCACCACTGTTAAACTCACAAATCTTTCTTTGTTTGAAGCAAGAAACACAGTAGCGTATAAATGCAGTTCTCAAAGTACGAATGTCACCAAAGGTAAGTTCTTCAAAGACTCTACTTCTTCTTTCTAGGCATGCCCATAATTACATCATCAACCACTGCATTTTCCAGCATAAGGTACATCAGTCCTTAGTTGAGATCCCATTTTGATATAGGGCACACCACACCCTATTCGCATGTTCAGTATAGGGTACACCAATTCCTAGCTGTATTTTCCAACCTAAGGTACACTAATCCTTAGTGAGGTTCCACTTTAATACAAGGTATCCTATCCCTGGTTACTTTCTCTCTAAGTGATACAAAGCGCCATCCCTTGGTTATATTCTCTCAGCGATACAGGGTGCCAATCCCTGGCCATATTCTCTCTTAGTAATACAGGGTGCCAACCCCTGGTTATATTCTTTCTCACTGATACAGGGTGCCAACCCTTAATTATATTCCCCCTTAGTGATACAGGGCGCCAACCCCTGGTTACATTCTTTGTTAGTGATACAGGGAGCCAACCCCTGGTTACATTCATTATCAGTGATACAGGGCGTCAACCCTTGGTTACATTCCCTCCAAGTCTTTCAACCTCACTCGTAGGAGACGCACTTCCTAGTTTGGGCGCCAACCCTTGATAATATTCTCCCTTAGTGATACAGGGCGCCAACCCCTGGTTACATTCTTTCTCAATGATACAGGGCGCCAACCCCTGGTTACACTCCCTCCAAGTACTTCAACCTCATCCGTAGGAGACACACTTCCTAGTTTGAGTTATTCCAATAGGAGACGCACTTCCTGATCAGGACTATCAATCCTAGGAGACGCACTTCCTAGTCCAAGCCATTCAACCTCACTCGTAGGAGATGCACTTCCTAGTTTGGGCACCAACCCTTGATTATATTCCCCCTTAGTGATACAGGGCGCCAACCCCTGGTTACATTCTTTCTTAGTGATACAGGGCACCAACCCCTGGTTACATTCTTTCTCAGTGATACAGGGCGCCAACCCCTGGTTACATTCTTTGTTAGTGATACAGGGCGCCAACCCCTGGTTACATTCGTTCTTAGTGATACAGGGCACCAATCCCTGGTTACATTCCCTCTAAGTATTTCAACCTCACTCGTAGGAGACGCACTTCTTAGTTTGAGTGCAAACCCTTGATTATATTCCCCCTTAGTGATATAGGGCACCAACCCCTGGTTATATTCTTTGTTAGTGATACAGGGCACCAACCCCTGGTTACATTCATTCTCAGTGATACAGGGTACCAACCCCTGGTTACATTCCCTCCAAGCCATTCCACCTCATTCGTAGGAGACGCACTTCCTAGTTTGGGCGCCTACCCTTGATAATATTCCCCCTTAGCGATACAGGGTGCCAACCCCTGGTTACATTCTTTCTCAGTGATGTAGGGCTCCAACCCCTGGTTACAATCCCTCCAAGTTTTGTAACCTTACTCGTAGGAGACGCATTTCCTAGTTTGAGTCATTCCAGTAGGAGACGCACTTCCTACTCTGAACTATCTATCCTAGGAGACGTATTTCCTAGTCCGAGTCTTTTAACCTCACTCGTAGGAGACACACTTCCTAGTTTGAGCCTTTCCAATAGGAGACTCACTTCCTAATCTGTACCACCAATCCTAGGAGACGCACTTCCTAGTCCAAGTCTTTCAACCTCACTCGTAGGAGACGCACTTCCTAGTCCAAGTCTTTCAACCTCACTCGTAGGAGACGCACTTCCTAGTTTGAGTCATTCCAATAGGAGACACACTTCCTAATCTGAACCATTAATCCTAGGAGACGCACTTCCTAGTCCGAGTCTTTCAACCTCATTTGTAGGAGATACACTTCCTAGTTTTGAGTCATTCCAATAGGAGACGCACTTCATAATCCAACCACCAATCCTAGGAGATGCACTTCCGAGTCCAAGTCCTTCAACCTCACTCATAGGAGACGCACTTCCTAGCTTGAGTCAACTGTGTTCATTCTAATAGGAGATGCACTCCCTAATATGAGTCATTATTCCAAGGAGACGCAATTCCTAATCCGAGTCCTTCAATCTCAGAGTCATTCCAATGCTACCCATGGGCCACGCACCTCCTAAGTCCAAGTTATATCAATTTTATACCTAAGATAAGAACATAATTTTCGGAGCCTTTAGTTTAATTTTTGCATCTTTCAAATAAAATAAGCTGATCTGCAGCTTTACCCAATAACTCGCAAAATTTTCTCAGTACCAAACTGGGACAGAAAATTTTGTTCGTTTTGTTTGTCTTTGATGGCTTTACAGGCCCTGTCGTCGAGCACATGTTGTGACGATTAAATCTTGAAGTTTCAATTTTTCTTATCAGAAGAAAGAAATCTTTCGATCACAAGATAGTTGGAGTTAATTTTGATAATGTGTCACCGACCCGGCATCTCAAGATTCATCTTCTCAATTTCGAATCAGGAAGGCGAGTGACCGAGAATAAGCCATAATATTTTCTTCAAAGAGTATCAAGATCTAGTCTAAGGCCAACACAAGTGAGCGAGTCAAGAATCAAGATTTGACTCCACAAGACACATAGATTAGGAATTTTGTAACTCTTAGTTTGTAGACATATGTAGTTCTCTTCTCTTTTCCTTTTGATGTAAGCAGCAAGTAACAGTAACAACAATAACAACAGTAGCAACATCAGTCTTAAATCTAGTGTCCGGTAGTCCCAGCTACCAAATTTTTCCAGAACTACACTGACCTGATTCCTCTAAACAAGGATATGTAGGCAACCTCGGAAGGAGGGTTCGGTCACCATTTTTCAAAAAATGCTTTCATTGGAGTGATATGTAAGCAAAAATTAGCCATGGCATTCACTTTTCTTTGCTCGAAAACTCTTCATGTTCTCGAGCAAAGAGGGGCAGCTATGAATAACTAATTTTTGCACTATTTTAACACCTCCTAAAGTCATTAGTGTTTTGTTACTTTAATTATTTTTTCCAATTTTTGTGTCTTTGATTTCATATCTCCTATCATAAAAATACCAAAAAGTGGTTCTTTCTTTATTTGTGCATTTTAGGAATTAACTAACTATTTCAATTGGTGAATTAATCTAGTTAATTGATCATTTGAATAAGTTACTTAATTTATTTATTTATTTTGTGTAAATTTAGTTTAATAAGTACGATTAAGGAAGAAATTGGGTCAAATTTGAAAGTGAAAGTGGCCAAAAGTTCAAGATAAGGG
The DNA here is from genome assembly GCF_000390325.3 of Nicotiana tomentosiformis. Lineage (NCBI taxonomy): Eukaryota > Viridiplantae > Streptophyta > Magnoliopsida > Solanales > Solanaceae > Nicotiana > Nicotiana tomentosiformis. Next base: position 40,262,116 of record NC_090816.1, on the reverse strand, counting down.
GTTGCCCTTGAAAGGGTCTGAAACGACGTAGTTTTGCCTCAAAACTGCGTCGTTTCATTAAGTGACCCAAGATCAAATCTCACCCATTGATCACCCTTTGATCTAATGGTCTATATTTGATCTCTCAAGAGGTATTTAAAGCCTCAAAAATCTGAAAAATTCCCTCATTTCCCCATAACTCTTTCTCTCTTCTCTCTCTCTCTTCTCTCTGCCGCCGCCACCGCCGCCGGAAATCGCCCACCGACGGCGGCCAACCTCCAAACACCCCCAAATTCACACCATGTAATCTTCACAACCTCCTCTTTCCATATCTCCAAACCAAATCCTTCAAAAACCCCTCAAACTCCTTCAATTTTAGATCTAGGAAACTTTAGCCTCCACTTTTTTGCCCAAAACCTTGAAGTTCCGGCCACTACCACCCCCACAATACCTGCATCAACAGATAGAGCTCATCAAGACCTACCTATTGATGTCAATTCCATCCCGAAGGCAACTAAAAATCCGGCTAAATTTTGGCGACCACCCCGAACGCCCTCGTTTGGTATACCCCTATTCTCATTTCTTTTGTTTATTTTTTCTAATTGTATTGTATTTAGTTTATGTCTAGCATAATTTATGATTTTTTTTATTATTATTATTTATATTATTTATATTTTTATTATTAGTTGTATTTAATCTATGTTAGCTTAGTCGTTCATAGTTATTAATCACTGATAATTAGTTATTCATTATTTTTGAAATAGCTATTCTCTTAGTCATGATAGTTTATGATAAAAGTTTCAAGTGCTTAGTGAATTTGTTTTTATTGGATTTGAGTATTTGAATTTTGTGTTGATAAAAGCTAAAATTAAAGAAGGAATAGTACAAGTTTGGTTGTTTTTACTGTGCAAAGACTTTAGAGTATAAAACTCAAAAGTTATTGTATGGTGACAAATACAATACTTTTTGACAGGTTTTGAACAGTGTTTAGCACACAAAGTCAGACTTTTGGTGAACTAAAATCTGTCCAAAAAATCTGACTTTATTTGCCTATTTAAAGGGTTGCTCTTCTCCTATAAAAAGGGGCAGACACTCTATCTTACACACATCTTGGAGAGTTGCTTAAAGACATATCTTTGAGAAAAAAATTAGTAGCTTAATACATATAGCAAGCTGAAATTTCAGAGCTTTGTGAGTATTATTTGAGTACAAAAAGTTTGAGAAAAATAGAAAGATCCCTTAGGCAATTTGTGAAATTGATAGCTACCAGTTTCAAGCATATTTGTGGAGTTTTCTGGGTTGTCTTAACACTTGATTTGCTGTTGTTTCTACTGTATTTGCTGCTAAATTTTTTGTTGTTGCACTGTTGTATTTTATTATTCTACAAACCAGGTAACTTTCAAATTCTTATATTGTAGATTCTTGATGATAATAAGAAGGATTTGATCCCGGTTTGGTTGATGGAACATGTTAGATATGATTTTGTTTCAAGATGAATGTTATATTAGTGTTATCATCATGTAAATCTATTGAAAATTAGTTAAATTATCATTTTCTTCTTTATATATGTGATTGAAATTGTATTCTGTTAAGTTTAATTAGTTTAAGAAAAAGATAAAGACCCCACCTTTAACCATGTTTGTTTAGTTTGGGATCTTTTGTGTGAGTTACTTTCATGGTTCATGTATAATTATGTAAGAAAGACTTCTAGCTTCAAATGTTTTGATACTTTGAATTATAGTCAACATAATGTTATAATATAGTTCTTCTCTTTAGCATTAAAGTATTACCGTTTTTGGTAGTTTTTATATTTAGTCCTGGTTTTTTATGTTGCTATTGGGTGTAGTTTGATTAGTGCCATGTTGGTGTAGATGAGTAAATTATTATGGTAGTCCTTTAGAAATAGTTGGTTAAGAAGATAAAAGATAATAATTAGCATGTAAGTTTCTTTTATGAAAAATAATTTTAGTTTGGACATCAATATAAGAAGCAATTTGGGCTTAGAAGAATACTTGTTATTTTGTGTTGTCTTGGTCATCGAGGCTCTTAAGCAACATGGGCCAAATAAGGTAAAATCTATAGGCCCAATGGCAATAGAAAGTAAGATGGGCATTTTCTTTAAAATTAATAAATTATCTTTTGTTAAATAAAATAAGTGGCCCAATACCATGGAAGTTTAACATAAGCTTACCCGGGTTTAATGTCTTGCATTAGGTAGAAATTGTTTTTAATAATAATATTATTTTTTTCGGTCGAACAAGTAATAAATAAAAAAGAAGCGCTTTTTAATTAATTTAGACGCTAGGTAATTAGTAGGCGTGCTTTAACTTCATGAAATCGCTTGCGTAACGTAATGTTTAACATTCAATAATTTAATTCAATAATGTTATACCATACTCGTTAGTTTTAGTTAATTTTTAATTTAATAAATCCATTGCTAAACTCGCGGATTCGTTTGCGTAGCGCGATAGTTAACCTTTAATAAATTTCAAAATTATTTTCTTCGAATGTAGTAATTTTCTTCAAAAGTAATAACGTACTAATAATCCTCGTCATGACTGCGGATTCGCTTGCGTAGCGCGGTTATAACAAAAATCAATAAAATTCATCTAGGTCACACATTCGTTTGCGTTGTGCGGTTAGGAAAATTTTATTCAAATCTTTTCTTTAATAATTTTAATAATTAAAAGTGGATAGGTAAAACATGAAAGTCCAAATAAAACACAGTTTATCCAAAATAATTTCAAGCCAAGTTTAAGTCAATAAAGCGACCGTGCTAGAACCACGGGACTCGGGGAATGACTTACACCTTCTCCCCGGTCAACAAAATTTCTTACTCGGACTTTATTTTTGCAGACCAATTAATAATAGAGTCAAACCTTCCTTTGATTAGGGATTCAAATAAAAGGTGACTTGGAACACCAAAAAATCAATGCCAAGTAGTGACTCTGTAAATAAAATAATCCTTATTCAAATTTGTCACTTCAATTGGAAAAACTCTTTAACCCACAATCCATAAAATAACATACATTATCTTTTTGGGGGGTAGAAAAAGGGGTGTGACATCGTCGGTTTTGGTTTTCAGGTTATTCGAGATTGATTTGGAAGAATGATTCTCAACTAGAAAGCTTTAAGATTGGAACCAAGTTTGACTTTTGTGTATTTGAACTTGGATCGGAATTTTTGATGGTTCCGTTAAGTCCGGATGGTGATTTTGGACTTAGGCATATGCCCAAATTTGTATTTGGATATTTCTAAAAGGTTTCAGCACTATCTGGCAAAAGTTGGCAATTTGAAGGTTTGGAAGGTTCATAAGTTTGACTGGGAGTTGATTTTGATGATATCGGATTCGGATTGTTATTCCGGGAATTGTAATAGGATTTTTATGTCATTTGGAACTTGTGTGTAAAATTTGAGGTCATTCCGAGGTGATTTGATATGATTTGGCACTAATTTGGAAGTTGAAAGTTCAAAAGTTCATTAAGTTTGATTTGAGGTGCAATTCGTGGTTTTGATGTTGTTATATTTGATTTGAGGCCTCGAGTAGGTTCGTGTTGTGTTTTGAAACTTGTTGGTATGTTTTCACGGGGTCCCTAGGGGCTCGAGCGTGTTTCAAATTGTTTTCGGACCATTTTTCTCCATGATAATGTTGGTTTTCTGCTGTTACTGGTGTCCTTCACGATCGCAAAGGACTGACCGCGATTGCGAAGGACTGACTACAATCGCGTAGAGTATAATGGAGTTGAGCATTTTGCTGCTTCGTGTTTGTGACGTGTGGTACACGTTTGCATAGCTTTGTGAGGTTGGGCATCGTGGTCGCAGTGTGTTATCGCGTTTGCATAGGCAATTGATGGTCCAGGTGCTTTGTGCATCGTGTTCGTTGTAGGGCGTTCGCATTCGCGAAGAGTAGTCTAAGTTGTGCATCGCGTTCGTGAGGTCTGGGAAACGAATGCGTAGGGTTATTTGTGGCAGTGCATTTTTATTAACTGCAAACGCCAGGATTCTTCCGCGTTCGCGAAAGGTATAACTGGAGTAGATCTATAAGTACTCTATTTCAGACCTTTGTGTTATTTTATCACATTTTGAGTTATGGAGCTCGGATTTGGGCGATTTTGGAGAGGATTTTCACCACATGGATTGGGGTAAGTATTTTTGGGAACCGGACTTGTTTGCTATCATTCCTTGTTATATCCGTATTTTCCCTACTTGTATGATTGTTTGAGATATGGTTCATATTAGAAATCATGTTATGTCTATGTGATTATTTGGTTCATACCTAATGAGACTATTTCTATTATTTTGGGATATCTGATTTAACTGTAATTATATACTCAGTCATGATTCTTTATTTGTATATCATATCTCAGTCCCAGTTCATTACTCATTATTACATCACATGTTGTTGTTACTTTCCATATATGGCACTGTTTGGCTGAGTGATATGAGATTGCTAGCCCTTGAGACTTGAGAGGTTGGTGACTGAGTTGGGTCTTAGAGCCATGTTGAGAGAGTGTTATTTGGATCAGGCTGCACGTCGCAGCAGGACGTAATGGCTTTATTGATATTTGGATCGGGCTGCATGCTGCAACAGGCCTTATTGGATTTTGATTAGTGCTTGGGCAGGATCCGCCCCTCTAGATTCTGACATACCAGCAGTGGGCGCAGGCACAGTGATATATACACGTGCTTTAGTAAGGGGCTTTTGAGCCAGGCACACGTATGGTGCTGAGTAATTTTGTGTGCGTGATGGAGTGAGGACATTAAGCCAGGCATCTTGAGTGGGCTAAGAGTGAGGGTACTTGATCATATCACTGTGAAAACCATTTTTTTGACATGTATATATGACATGTAGGCATAGAGATGTACTTTCCTCATGCTAACTGGTAAATGAAAACTCTTATCTGAGGATGGGAAATTGGAATAACACAGTTCTTTTGAAAAACTCATGTTTAGTTGATTTTCTGTGGTAAGACTTGGACTTTGACTGTTACACTTGAAAAGTATGTCTATTTTCCCGTAACCGTGAATGAGTTGAGCATATATCTCGTGAGTTATTTACCTTTATTGTCCTCATTATATTACTACGAGTTGTTATTGGCTATTGGAGTTGAACATTGACCATCTTCCGAGCTCGTTGGTCTCGTCCCATTTCACTCCTCTATTTGAGAATATGAAAACGGTCGATGAAATAGTAATACCCAGCAAGAGTCGAGGTCGAATTCCGCAGGGAGCTATGTGAATGGGTGCTAGTGGTATATATCTTAGCACGTGAGTTTGTATATCTAAATTTGCACTTCCGCAATAATTGGTTTTGTTTGAAAATCTAAATTAAACTACGATTGCGATTTAAAAAAGTGAAACTAGGAAATTGTTTTTGGTTGTTTTTCAAATGATATAAAAGGCCTAGGGCTATGACCTTCACCTAGGTGTTTGCCTAATGGGTTGTAAACTTTAAAGCTTATTTTATTGGTCGGGGTGTATTATAGCTATCAACACTCAAGTAACCACTCACTACCTCTCGGGCAGAGAGTGATTTTGCCCAATTTGGCTTTCTCAAGTCCAAATGGGTATTGAACAAAACAGTTGATAATAAGCTCAAGTCGGTTTTTACTATCTCTATGTTCAACCCTTTAATTGGGCTTATCAATCTCTCGATTGAACCAATTTCTTGATAGCCAAGTTTTCCTAGACTAAGTCTCTCTTTCTCAAGTAGAGACCAAGTCAAATAGACATGAAATAATATTTGCAACCATTAATTCTTCACATAAAAGCAAGAACTAGGCTAGATTATCAACACCCAACCATAAACAAGCAAGAAATCAAACACCCATTAAGTTTACACACTAGGGTTGCGTCACAACCCTAGTGAAAATCTAGCTACTCATGCTCAAATTGGAAGAAAAAGAAGAAGAAGTGATAATTAAACCCATATTAATAATTAAAGTGATGAAATAGATATTCAAAAAACTCAAAATAGCAAAAACTACTAAAAAGCACAAAAGCAACCGTCTAGTGTGGTTGCTGATGTCAAACGTTAACCTAAAAAAGTGAAACTCTTCTATTTATACAGTGCTGGAATTTTCAGACAAAAATGCCCTTTCGGAGGTTCTGCAGCCGCACAATTCCATGTGCGGTCCGCACTTTGCTTCAGCCTGACAGGATTGGAAACCTGTGGCCGCATAATTCTGAACTGCGGCCGCACTTCTCTCTTTCTGCGGATAGCACAAATATGTCTGGGGCCGCACCATGCTCTTCTGCGGTCCACATAAATGTGGTTGCGTCTGCATCATGCTCTGCTGCGGCCGCACAATAATTGTGCGGTCCGCACTCTTATTGAACTTGAGATGCAGGTTCTCTGAACTTTGGCTTTTACCCAGTTTCTGTGACCGCACAATTTCATGTGCGGTCCGCATCTTGCAACCCTCTCTGATGGAATTGCTTCATGACCTAAGACCGCAGATGGTATTATGCGGACCGCACTTAGAGCTTTTGTGTTGTTTTTTGTCCTTAAGTTCAGATTACTCCTTGAAGTGGATTTCATTTTTGGAGCTCATCTTCCAATATTCCTGCAATTAAGCATATTTTATCAGTTTTCGGTAACACAATTAAGCGCTTTTGGAATAAAACGAAAGCGAAAAGGCGCTAATAAGTAGTCAAAATCCCCACTTATCAACTTCCCCAAACTTAAGCTTTTACTTGTCCTCAAGTAAATAAGGTAATTCCTACCTCCACAAGTTAAGAGTCATTCCAGCTAGTCAAAGGTGAATCAATCACACATCAATTGGAACCAACAATTACCCACAACACTTATGAATTATCAACAAGGCAACAAGTTAAACGTTTAAGCACGAATAGTTCTAATGTGACACTTGAGCATCAAGAGTTGACTTTATTCATTAAGGAAACTCTCTCTTTCATGTAGGTCATTGTGGATCCCAAACTCCTCTTCCTCTAGTCTCCTTTTGCCTATCTCACTTAAGAATATAGCACTCAATTCATAGGTTTGTGAAAGGTTCACTCATTTCTCTCAAAAGAATGTCGCAAGTACGGCTTTAAATACCATAGGCTTGCCCCTCATGTGAATCACCATTGATGTAAGCTTACTCTGCTTGAAATCACGTAGGGCTTTTTCGAAATGAAATGAAGGCTTTTGGAATAAGGTTAGATAAGCTATGATAGAACATGTTCATCTTTCCTTAAGCACTCCATTTTCTTTTATCGGCTCATGCTTTTGCCAACTCTTTAAAGCATTTTCTTTTTCTTAGGGGAACTAGAGAGACTTAACATCACTCTTTCTTGGCCATGTTATTCATTTTCTTCTTCTTCACTTTTTCCATGCTTTGCATCATTACTTTTCTTTGAATCCCTTCAACTTATTCACTTTTTTTGCATTTTTCTTTTTGTTCTTTCTTTTTCTTGCTTTTCCTTCTCTTCATTTCTTTTTCTTTTGCCGTGATATGTTTTTTTCAAAATCCTCATCTCTACCCTAAATATACGTTTTTAGCCAATTATTTTATAAGAGTGTTAAGGAAAGCTCGGGTGCCAAGAGAGGGTCACAACAAAACGGGTACAGGTTGTAATGTGGTGATCAAATGAGAACGGTTTTAGGCTCAATTGGGTTGACTAGGGATAACAACTTTGGTAGGCCATGGAAAATTTCAAACGGGTCAAGGAGAGCCTGCAATCACTTCTCAATCCAAGCAAATAAGTTCTAGACCATTTGCATGAGTACTTGGACTTGCACTAACAACATCCCACCTCTCACGCAGTTGGATTGTTAAAGAGGATAGAGTTGAGGGCCCACAACGACCATATTCAAGATTGAAAATTACTATGGTTCGACTAAACCACTCGATGATTGCCTAAGTCAACACAAGGTCACTAACTAGAGATATTTCTTTCCAAAAAACTTGGTTCTAACCATAAGCACGTAGTTAAGTGTGTTGGTACCAAGTGAAGCATGTTTGACTCTTCGAGCCTAACTCAATTAGGTATTTTTATTCATTATTACTACTATTCTTAGCTAAATACCAAAAACGGACTCAATCCCTTAAGAAGGTTGTCACGCCATCCATCGTTGGGAAGAGTCGCCCGGTTCACACAAAAATTACCTTTGGAAAGAACCGTGACATTAAGAAAACCAAAGGCTTATTGTTCACTAAAACATAAAAAGAAGCTACAAAATTAAAAAGAAGCTACTAGATTAAACATACACTAATAAGAAAACAGAATAAAGAAGTTAAAAAGCAAACTACTGAAAGCATAATGAATATACATAATGAGAGAGGAAAAGAGAGAATATATACATCAAGAGAGAATTGAGAGAATATATATATACAGAATAAAGAGAAAAAAGAAAATATTATCAGTTATTACAAACCAAATGTCTAAAAGTCATCCAAATAGCAAATAACTCCACTCCCCGAATAAAAATAAGCATTGTCCCCAATGCTTAATCAAAACAAGACTAAAGAAGGGTAAGAGTGAAAAAGATTCCCTATGTGGCATGACACCTCCGTGTCCATAGCAGCGTCACCGCTCTCAGTCTCCTCTAACTAGATCTCATCATCATAGGCTCTGGGAGTAACTGGGTTGGTGAACATCTAGCGCACTGCCTCAGCAGTGTCGGTAGACAGGTCTGGCTCCTTAGACTGGCCAGCCGGTGCCACTAGAGAGGATGGTGCTGTTGGATCTGCTGGTGCTGGTGGGTCTGACCCTATGAGCATATCAAATGAAAGATCACCAGCTTATGCTATCTTGGTCACCTCTCTCCTCAGCCTGTCAACTGATTTCGTAGATGCCTGGGATTTCTTCATTTTCTTTACTTGCTTCCCCAGCTCCTCAATCACTGCTCCATGTGCTACCAAGGTGTCCATGATGGTGGTATGGTTCTCCAAGATCTTATTCAATGTATCCTCCATTGTCGGAGGAATGTGGGGTGCCAGAGTGGATGACTGTGCTGCAACAACACTGGATATGTCAGACAGCTTTGCAGTGGTTGTCTGTATCCAGTTGTTGAGGCTCGCCAGTGTTTAGGAGACTCGTAATGCAGATAGTGGTTGAGCGGGCATGGGCATCGGCTTTAAAGCCGATGTGGAAGTCACTGATGTTGAAGGACCTGAAAAAGGAGGTGGAGGAATAGCTGTTGCACCATCAGAAGGCTCTACTGAAGTAAATGGCATGTCAACTATCTCAACAGCTACCCCGGCGGGCTCATCAGACTGGCCCGCACCTTGGTATCAAAATCCCTCAGCTCCACACCCACATCCGTAAGGTACTCAGTGATAGTGTTGGGATATAGATAAGAGGTGTCACCTTGCCTGGCGACCACAGACATGTTGGCCGACATCACCGCACCCATGTTGATTGGGTACTCGGTCATGATAGAAGCGACTAGTACTGCCCGCTGAATTGGAAGATTTGTTTTATTTTGGCACGGGTCTAGTCTGCTACACACGAATGTTTGCCTTCCCTTTGCCTCAAAATTTAGGGTGTTTCGTTGAATGGGAACCCCTGTTGTGATCCATGCTGGAGGCGGCCCCAGAGTTGCAAGAATCTCAACTAGCCGTGGTCGAACTGCATCTCCCATTGATAACTTTTCCAGGTATTGCACAGGCTCCACATCCTCAAACCTTAAATACGTGTTCAGGGTGCTCTGATCGAATCTCACCTTTAGATTTCTCACTTTTGTTACCTTGGTCCCTTTCTTTATATACGCCACATTGGCATAAAATTCCCGGACCAGGTATTCCTTGGCTTCTACCACACTTTTGGTGAACCACATAAACCCCTTCCGCTCCCAGAACTGTCTCAACACTGTTGGGTTGTATTTTTCAAGGTCTATTATCATGAACTAATACTCAAAAGTGAGCTATCTCATTGGCCACCACTCTCGGAAGCTTGTGAAAGCATCTAGACTAACAAACCTATCTTCCCAAATCTCTTTCTTCTTCGACCTCTCAAGGCCGGAAACTCTGGTATCACCCCCTCGACCATCATACAGAATATCATCAACATCTACTGTAGTAGAAGCTATGTCGGGGGCATGTGTGGATGAGGGCTCTCAAGCCTGACTTTCACTTTCCGAACCCTCAGAAGTGCTCTCAAAGGAGGAAGGCTCGTCTCTAAGTTGGTATCTGCCCTGTGGCTGTTGTGGCTATGATTGAACAGCGGGCTGCTCTTGCATTGGGTCACCCTTCGACGCTTCCCGACATGGCACATATGAACTAGACTCGGAAGGCTCGGGCTATCTTCCTTGGCCTACTGTGTCTTTCTTACTGATTACCCTTTGGGGGAGAGGGGTAAATTGATTTTGCCTATGCCTCTAGAAGGTTTACCCCTCCCCTTTGATGTATCACCACGACTTCGTGATGTAACCATTTTCTGTAACAAATAGTAGCAGGAGTCAGTTCTACTTCATGTGCAGATAAACAGACATTCACATAACAAAATACATTTGCAGGGAAGGAAAGTGCGGTACGCACAATTGCAAGTGCGGCCGCAACCTGGGTTATGTGGACCGCACAATTTGGACTTGCGACCGCAGATATGAAACTGTGGTCCGCACAATTTTGAGTGCGAGCACACAATTGTTAGTGCGGCCGCACTATGAGTACCTCAAAATGACAACTCTCTAAAGATAGAGATTGGTCTTATCTGCGGCCGCGATGAGATTACTGCGGTCCGCACATTATTGCCTTACCAACTGCCCTAGTCAACACTTCTGCGGATTGCACAATTTCTTGTGTGGCCGGAGATTTCAAAATTAGGTCGGGCAGATTCCTTAAGGGTTTCGATTTATGCACAAATTGGACATGGTAATAGCAATTAAACATGATAATCATGATACCCATTCCCCCAAATAGCAATTAGGAGTTATCCCACACAATTTAAACCCCACATGGATAGAAAATTGACTTCTAATGACAAATGGTCCAAAATAACTAACAAATTGTAAACCAAACTAAGAAAATTAAAGAATCCTAGAAATTATTTGAACATACCAGTGATGAAGCAGTGCTAAGAAATGATCACAGATGCGTATCTAGACGGTAGATGAGTGAACAGATGTGTGCAAAGTTTTGGCCCTTTTTTGAGTGCTCAGAGAATGAAAAGTTTGTACAGTAGCCTTAGCATTACTATTTATACAAAAAGGATCTGGCTAATGAACAACGAGACGAGTGCGGCCACAAAATTCCTTCTACAGTCCGCACTTTGCTACCTGGAGGTTCACTTTCCTTTAATGATCTCCGGTCAGCTGATTTAGCTGTGCGACCGCACTTTGGTTGTTTCTCTGACAAACAAACTTCAGAGAGTTTGCATCTTTCCATCACAATTTGTGCGGTCCGCACAAGAATTAAGCAGCCCCAATTGCTTTCTGCTGTAGCATTCAAAATTGTGCAATCTGCACATGCCAACTCTTTTGAGCACAGTTCCTGTAAAGCACATTCATTCCTGCAACACACTTCAAATCCAGTTAGCTCAAAATAAGACCTATTTAAAGAAGAAGAATATAAAATAAAAGAAAAAGCAACATGGGTTGCCTCCCAAGAAGCGCCTGATTTAACGTCGCGGCACGACGCAGATTACCATCACTTCAAATGAATCACTGCCACCACATGGCCATCATTAGCTTGTACCAAATAATGCTTCACCTGGTGACCATTGACTCGGAATACCTCATCATTTTTGTTCTTCAAGTCCAATGCACCAAAAGGTGTCACACCCACAATTTCAAAGGGACCACTCCATTTGGATTTTAGTTTTCCGGGAAATATCTTCAATCGTGAGTTGAACAACAAAACAAGATCGCCCAACTTGAACTCCCTGTTTCGAATGTATTTGTCATGAAAGTACTTCATTCTCTCTTTGTACAACCGGAACTCATCTAATTCATTCAATTGTGCAACGTGCAAGTTAGCGGCTGCATCCCAATCAAGATTTAACTTCTTTAAAGCCCACATGGCTTTGTGCTCGAGTTCCACTAAGATGACAAGCTTTGCCAAACACCAACCGGTATAGAGACATCCCGATAGAGTTTTGAAAGTAGTCTGATAAGCCTATAGTGCATCATCAAGCTTCTTTGACCAATCCGTTCTGTTATCATTCACTGTTTTGGACAAGATACTCTTTATCTCCCGGTTGGAGACTTCTACTTGACCACTTGCTTGTGGATGATAGGGAGTCATGACTTTATGAGTGAAACCATACTTGGTGAGTAAGGTATCGAAAGATTTGTTGCAAAAATGCGACCCTCCATCGCTTATGATAGCTCGCGGAGTACCAAATCTTGTGAATATATTCTTCTTCAAAAATGTCACCATACTTCTCGCTTCATTGTTGGGTAGAGCAATGGCCTCAACCCATTTAGACACATAATCAACCGCAACCAAAATGTAGGTGTTTCCACAAGAACTCACGAAGGAACCCAGGAAATCAATACCCCACACATCAAAGATATCAATCTCCAAAATGGTAGTGAGAGGCATTTCATTCTTCTTCGAGATTCCACCGGCCCGTTGGCATTCATCACATCTTTTCACCATATCACTTGCATGTTTGTAGAGAGTGGGCCAAAAGATACCTCAACTTAGTACTTTAGCCGCAGCTCTTGCTCCGCCATGGTAACCACCATAAGGCAAAGAGTGACAAGCCTTAAGAATAACATTTTGCTCATCATCCGGTACACATCTTCTAATTACCCCATCTGTGCAAATCCGGAAGAGGTAAGGTTCGTCCCAATAATAGTCTTGACAATCCCGTTTGAGCTTCTTCCTTTGGTTTGAAGAGAACTCATTCGGGATGATTCCTCTTATAAGAAAATTTGCTAGATCCGCGAACCATGGCACCTCTTTCATTGAAATAGCCAAGAGTTGCTCATCGGGGAAAGAGTCATTGATTTAAAGACCATCATGTGACCTCCCCTCCTCCTCCAAACGAGACAAGTGGTATGCCACTTAATTTTTATTCTGGTCTTGGATGTCTATATCAATGTCACGCCCCAAACTCAGGGAGCGCGACTGGCGCTCAACCGAGAGAACCCGGCCGAGCAAGCCTATTAGACTCACTTCTACCCAAACTCATCCATGAATAAAGAGGAGATGCACTCCATTAATCAATCATTGAAAAGATTTTATTAACAACTTCCTTTTCATTTCCATTAGTAGCTTCATTCATAATTTCCAAAACATTACGAGTTTATAGAGTTAATGAAAAACATAATTTCCAAGTACCAACATTTCTAGTTCAATTCCCAACATCAACCATAACCCATAACCTGTCTACGGAGCCTCTAAATACAATAGAAGAGTAATATGGAAATGCCGACAACAAGGCCCCGGCTATACCTCAAAACATTGTACATGAGAAACAAAAGATACATGATCCCGAAATGAAGTGGGGCACACCAAATCAGTTGAAAAAAGTATACTACTATCACTGATCAATGTCGCCTGCTAATGAACCACCTGCATCCATTAAAGATGCAGCGCCCCCGGCAAAAAGGACGTTAGTACTGTCGAATAGCACTAGTATGTATAGCTAAAAATCCTCTTTCAAAATAGAACGCCCATATAAGAAAAGGCAAAACATAGAAACAGCAAGTCACAATCAACAATATCCAAACGTCCAGTTAAAACATAATAATTTCCAAAATACAAACTTCATATATAATTTTGGTTGGGAGATCATTAGCACCGATATACCACCGTCTTTGTTAGCACGGAGTCCGATCACGCCCGATCGGCTAGGCCATCTCCCCACGAACAATGTGGTTTGACATGTGATGCGAAAGAAAGTTGTTACCAAGAGTAGTACCACCATATGCGCAATATGGCGTCTGATCTCCACCCGATCAGCTAGGCCGCCTTCCCACATATGCCGTGCAGGTTGACTTTTCCAATCCACAAAGGTTCCAGTTTCATCCCAATTAAGGGGAATAAAATCACAATCCACCCCTACACCGGCACGTGTAGTTTCAGGTGTGGGCCTTATGACCCACCCTTCCTCGGTATTGCCAATGATGCTCCCAAAAATAGTTTTGATTTGATTTGCAAACTGAAATATCATAAAAAGAATTGTGCTTACCTCAAAATCTTTCACATTGTATGAATTCTCATTAGTATTTCTAGTCATTCACAACGACAATATTTCCTTGGCTCGTTAGGCCATTCACAAGATTCTTTATTCCTGGCACAATGGCTATATTTCATATTTCACACTTTCACCTCTTTCAATTTCAAAGATCACCATCAAGTATCAACATATAGGATATTTTAAAAATTATATACTTCAAATGCATTTAAAATGGAAACTTCAAACACAAATAGTTTCTTCCCAAAGAAGAAAGCATACCAATCAACAATAGAAACACACATGAAAAATCATAAACATTCAATACACCATTTATTCTTGCGATACTCTCCCCCAGAAATGACAATGTACAATTTCAACACATGAGTATATAGAACTCAAATCACACTGGATATATTTATAAATCAAAGCATTAGTTAAAGCAACCACTAATGGGCATGAATTTAGTACAAAAGCTTTTAGACAATTCTATCTTTCATTGAAACACTACTCAAAGCCATAACCTTTTAATACGTAACCCACACTTTGAAACTTACAAAAACATTATGGAATTCAATTCCAAGAGAGAAATTTTACCCAACATACCTCAATTGCGCTTCTTTAGACTCTACAATTTTCCGGAACCCTTAGCAACCTCAATCTATTTTAGCAATATACAAATTGAACCTAAAAGTAGGAAAACGTTCATGGTTCTAGTTCACTTCTTATTTTTCCCGCACTCTTTATCCCATGCATGCAAGATAAACAACCCTCACACCCATGGACCATCTTATTAATACCCCATTATAGTTATGTTTGAAATTAAGAGCTGGGGTGATGAAGTCTTACCTTTTTGGATGAAGAATTTGGTACTCTACTTGAATATTTCCAAGCTTTGGATGATGGTTGAAGATTAATTGGTGGGAATTAGGCCCTCCCTCTAGAACTCTCTCTCTCTCTCTCTCACTAGAAATATGAGAAATGAGCTTCAAAATGGGCTAAATGTGTGTTTTAACGGAATGGGGGTCGGGTTTTAAATTAAGAAAAATGGTGCCCCGACACAGGTCTGCGGTCGCATATGCGACTGCATAATGGTTATGCGGTCCGCAAAGTGACCGAAAAAATGGCCCTCAGGGGCCTGAACTTGCGGCCCAGGTATGCAACCAGTATACGGTCCGCATACTCGTTCTGCGGTCGCATAATGCACTGCAGAACTCCCTCCGCAAAAACTCAAGAGGGATTATGAGATCGATATGCGGTCCATATATCGATTATGCGGTCGCATAATCGATGGCAAAACTGACCTCAAGTTGGCCAAAATTACTGCTTCACTCTGCGGCCATTATGCGGCCCGCAGAGTGATTATGCGGCCGCATAATGGGCCGCAAAAATGTGTTCTTCTACGAAACATTTTCCTCTCAGTCCGTAGGGTACTGTTCAATCCAAAAAGTCCGAACAGCGGCTCGCAAGCTCGCCACGAAGAATTTCTACTAATATAACACATGGATCTATCTCGGCACCATGAAACCCCGAGTTTTTGGTTTAATTTTTTACGGGTCCTTACATCTTCCCCCACTTAAGATCATTCATCCTCGAATGAGGATCAAGGTTTGCTTAACACAGTTTCATTTGTACCACATAACATCAGCCGCAGATTTGCCTAAATTCCTAACTTTCTGAAAATTTAGCCAGAGTTTCCTTTGTATTTAGGCCTATTCACCTGTCAGAGTAACACCAAAACTATTCCTAACAACACATCCACAACTTGACAAAACATCACCATGTATAACAACGTCACTAATCTCATCATTACAGGCATTATACTATCAAGAGTGGTATCTAGACGTGAGCTGCACATATTTAAATCATAACGCACAGAAGTACCTTGCAAATCACAATCATTTAACTATACACTCAAGTGGGAACATTTTATTTCCTTAACACTTTTGCCCCTCCATGTGGTCTCCTCAACTTACAGACTTCGCCATCTCAAATTAGTAGAGTACTACACTACGGGCAAGCTTATGGTACGTCTTTTGTGGCACATGAATTTTATTTCTGAGAGTGAGTGAATTCTTTTTGTCTTGAGTTCCTAATTGTTCTTGAATTTTATTGTGTGTGGAACTACTCTCTATATTTTGTGTGAGGGCACATGATTTGCAAAGGAAAGGTAAAGTATTTGTCCTCTTTGTCAGAGTAAGTGACTAGGTTTTGAAAAATATACATGGTGCTTGTGAGTTGAGTCTTGAGGCTGATGGGTTACGGTATGGTGCTTAGTCTGCTTTAATTATTCTTGGTATGATGAGTTAGGGAATTTATTCGATGATAAAGTCGTCTCTATATGAGTGTCATTTTATTTCTCGAGGACGAGCAATGGTTTAGGTGTGGGGTGTTGATGGTAGGCTAGAAGCATGGATTGTAGTCTCAATTTCACCTATTGTTGATTGCATTTCAATCGTGTTTTGAGATTACTTATGAGTAATTTGTACTTATGACGTGGTTTGTGTGTTTAGGACTTAAATCAAAGCCATAATGAATCATAGAGCTTCAAAGTTTGAGTAAAAGCTTCAATTGTTCATCTGGGACCATATCCGGGGTTCGTGGATTGGTGTTACATACGAACGTTGGAAGAAAGCGAATGGGCTAGATCAAAATGTACTAGTGTGTCGCATAAGGCGTGGCATTCAGCATCACATTAGTACATATGTTCGTCAGAAATTTGAGAAGTTCAGAGACTTGGAGTGTTTGGGTCTGACAGGAAAATACACTAATGCGACGCAGGGTGGCATAGCAGTGTGCGACGCATTAGTACAAAAGTTTGTCAGCCAAGCTAAGTTCAGAGAGTTTACAACCGAGAAAAATACACTAATGCGACGCGCCATGCATAGCACTATGCAACGCAGGAAGTGTAAAAAAATTCAGTTTTTTCCACTTCGGCTCAAAGAGGGTAGTTTGGTCCAGGCACATTTCGACTTGGTATAAATATACTAGAAACACGTTTTTGAGAGGACTTTTGACCTATTAAAGATTTGGAGAGCATTGGAGACTCTAAGGCACAAGGATTCATCATTCTTTCCTCAACACAACACCCAAGTTTTGACTGAATTCATATTTTCTTATTCTTTAACTCTAATTATGATAACTTTCTCCATGATTATGGAGTAGTTTACTTTAGGATTTAACGGATATGGTATTTTTATTGATATTTGTGGATTCTAACTCTAGTTATTTTTCATGAATTCATTTATGGATATTTGAATTGATTGCAATTTTATTCACCGAACTATTTAATCGAAAGAGGAATATTTTGGGTGTATCTTTGCATTATTTCGTTTGGTTTAATTCAGTGATTCTTTTAAGTAATCAAAAGATCTTGTTGAATTGTTGATTAAATCATGTTAGGAGAATATTCAAGAGATGTTTTCCTAAAAGACTAGTCCATTAACGTGCTCTTGCATACCTTCGCTATTTTTTTTTATCAGTTCACCTCATAGAGTTCAGATTTAATTAAGAGAGGAGTCTTGGCTATACGATTGAACTAATCATCGAATGAATTCGTGAAAATTATTAGAACATTAGAGTTAATTGAACCAGAGTTAGACCCCGATTAGCTATCTTACACCTATCCTGTCAAGACTCTTATTTCTCCCATTGATTATTTTTGTGTTGCTCAACTCTTGTCTTTAAGTGATCAATTATTAATTACTTTTGTTTTAATAGTTAATTTTAGTTCATAATCATCCCAATCAAAGTGTTAATCATCCTTAATAGCGTTTAAGCTAGAAATTACTTGAATATTGTTTAAATTCAATCCATGTGGAGACGATAATTAAACTATACTACCTTTGGTGAGCGAGTATTAATTTCATGTTGTGTTTTGTGCTTGTCATGTGCATATTCGGTTTGGATCCCAAGAGTCTAGGGTGAGTTTCAGGTAAGTATCAGATTAGTTTGGTTGGTTTTAGATTGCCGGTTCAAATCTGTTGGTACTTCAGGTCTGTAGATCTCGAATTTGCAAGGTCTGGCTTGCAAATGCGAGCCCGCTTTTGCGATCACTAGACCGCATTTGCGAAATAGGCACTAGGGGCTGGGCATCGCATTTGTGAAGGAAACTTCGCATTTGTGCACTGGTGAGGTTCGCATTTGCATACATTTATCCGCTTTTGCGACATTGGTTATTTTTCACAGCTTCGCAAATGCGAAGCTCAACTCCCATTTGTGATTGGCGGGCAAATCGCATTTGCAAGGAATTTTCGCATTTGTGACGTTTGGTGGTCTGATGTAGTGATCTCTTTTGCAATCAATGTCTCACAATTGCATACATTGCAAATGCAAACAAGTTTTCACAAATGTGACGTCTACAACTGGGTAAAAGAGTGAAAAAATGGGACTTTGCTCATTTTACACCATTTCTCAACCCTAAACATTCTAGAGGCAATTTTTGAAGAACTCGTTCTTCCCAAATTCATTGGTAAGCAATTTTAATTTATTTTATATCAATTCCCCATTACGTTTCATGAGTTTTTAACTTCAAATCTTTGGATTTTATGGTAGAACTTAGGAGTTTTGGGTAGAATTTAGAGATTTTATAAAATTGAGATTTAGACCTCGAATTGAGGTCGGATTTCGAAACAAATCACGTATCCGGCTCAGAGGTGAATGGGTAATCGGGGTTTTGGTCCGAATCTCGAATTTTTACCAAGCAGGCGCGGGGTTGACATTTTCAAAAATGATCAAAATTGAACCTTTTTCATTTGTGGGTAATTTCTAAAGCTTATTTTGAATTGTTTGATCGATAGTTTGCTAGATTCGTTTGGTTCAGAGGCTTGTTCGAAAGGCAAAGTCGTGGTTGATTGATTGATTTGGTTGTGGAGTGAGGTAAGTGGCGTGTTTAACTTTGACTTGAGTGAATTAGAAATTGGTGGTTTATTTGCTATGTGAATTATGTGTGGGGACGACGTATATACAAGATGACGAGTATATATGCATCATCATAGGTTAAAGCATGCGGGTGCAAATTGAAATATTGTGCCATGTTGCTTCTTTTACCATGTCTTCTATGCTTTAGTTAGATTGTTATTCTTATATTGTTCACTTCGTGTTTATTGATTAATTTGAAGTTGTTGGGATGTCGAAATTTGAATTTGCTTATCATAACACCACGCTTGAAGTTGAAATTGGGTTCCCACCTTGCTTGGTACTTTGGAATATTATTGTTGCTTGGTGAGGAAGAGTGAAAAGTACGAAGGGTGTTGTTGTGCTATATTTGTATATTGTTATCATTGAACAAGCGAATGTGAGTATTGAAGCACGAAGGTGATGTCGTGCACATGATTGCTTTATTATCATTTATTATATCATGTGAGGATGGAAGTAAAAGCACGAAGGGTGATATCGTGCCATTTCGTTTATCATATCATATGGTGAGAATGATGGTAAAAGCACGAAGGGTGATGTCATGCCATTTCATTCATCATATTACATGGTGAGGATGATAGTAAAAGCATGAAGGGTGATGTCGTGCCATTTGATGATTTCAATGCTTTACTTGATTTACGGATTTGTGAATTTACTTGCCTGCATGGTTGTTTATTTCGAAAAAAGTCTACTTGGTGATTTTGTACTTACTGTTATGACCTTACTCCCTTTTTACACCTTCCCTCCATTATCCTAAATGCTTTACTTGTTATTTATGTTGCTTTATGTATATATTTGCACATGATTTTTAGTAGGTGTCTTATCATAGCCTCGTCACTACCTCGTCAAGGTTAGGCTCGGCATTTACAAAGTGCATTGGGTTGGTTGTACTAATACTACACTTATGCACTTCTTATGCAGATTCTGGTGGTTATCACAGCGGTGTCTAGAAAAGTTTCTGCTCGGATCATATCTATATCTGGAGACTTGAGGTAGACCTGCATTATGATCGCAGTACCTGAAGTCCCCTTCCTTATCTAGTTTTAATGTTTATTTTGTTCCGAATGGTTGAATTTTTATTCATACATTGGTTGTAGCACTTTTAGTATGCTCATGTACTTATGACACCAGATTTTAGGTTTTGGCTAGTCAGTGTTGGAGTTATTATATCTTTTTTGTACAACTTTAATTCTTATTATATTGCTTTCAAATGTCTAAAAATGATTAGCTTTGTACTAATGTTGTCTTGCTTAGCAAGTGGACATTAGACGCCATCACGACCCCGCTGTTGGGATTTCGGGTCATGATACAACACAAGCGAGAACCCTGCTAGGCTCAGAAATATTCAATCTCACAAATTTGTTAGCCAAAGCCTGAACATCCATAGCCAAAGGTCACTCTATGGCTGGAATAATTGCCAAACTCCCCACACTCTCCGCTTTTTCTACTCAAGGCATCTGCTACCATCTTCACCTTCCCCGGGTGACACAAGATAGTGATATCATAATCCTTCAATAACTCCAAGCACATCCACTGACTCAAGTTCAAATCTTTTTTCTTGAATAGAAGCTGAAGACTCTGATGATCCTTATGCACTTCACAAGACATGCCATATAAATAATGCCTCCACATCTTGAGCGCGTGTATAATAGGTGATAACTCTAAATTATTTACTGGATAGTTCTTCTCATGGGGATTCAACTGGCACGGCACATAGGCAATCATCCTACCGTCCCGCATCAACACGCAACCAAGACAAATAGTGTACATCCTCGATCCTGAGGGCAATACCCAAATTGGAGTTGTGGTCGAAGCAATCTTGAGCTTCTAAAAGCTCTCCTCACACTCATCAGACCATCTGAATAAAGCACCATTCTGACTCAACTTGGTAAATAGAGCTATTATAGATGAAAACCCTTCCACAAAGTGACAATAGTAACCAACCAAACTTAGGAAACTCCTTATCTCTGTAGCGGTAGAAGGTCTGGGCTAACTCTGAACTGCCTCAATCTTCTTCGGATCCACTTTGATCTCATCATCGACGCAGCGTGGCCCAAGAATTCCACCGAGTCCAACCAAAACTCACACTTGGAGAACTTAGCATACAACTTCTTCTCCCTCAAAGTCTGGAGCACAATCCTCAAATGCTACTTGTGCTCCTCCCTACTACAGGAATACACCAATATATAATTAATGAGCACAATGACAAAGGAATCCAAATAAGGCTAGAACACATTATTCATCAAATGCATAAAAGTTGCTGGGGAATTAGTCAACCCAAACAGCATCATAAAAAACACATAATGCCCATAACGAGTCCTGAAAGCCATCTTAGGGATGTCTGAAGATCTAATATTCAACTGGCAATACCCCGACCTTAAGTTAATCTTTGAGAACACCCTAGAACCCTGAAGCTGATCATATAAATCATCAATGCATGGCAGTGGATACTTATTCTTGATGATAATCATGTTTAACTACCGGTAGTCAATACAACACCAACACACCCCAAGGTGAAAGACTAGGCTTCATGAAACCCTTATCCAACAATTTTTGCCACTACTCCTTCAATTATTTCAACTCGGCAGGAGCCATGTGATATGGTGGAATAGATATGGGTTGAGTGTCCGGCGCCAAATCAATATCCCTATCGGGTGGCATGCCCGGTAGGTCTATAGGAAACACATCTGGATACTCCCTCAGTACTAAAACTGACTCAACAGTAGGAGTATCAATACTAACATCTCTGACAAGAGCTAGATACGCCAAACATCCCTCTCAACCATTCGTTGAGCCTTCAAAGATAAGATCACTCTACTAGAAGCATGACCGGCAGAACCCCTCCATTCCAACCTCGGTAACCCCGACATAGACAACGTCATGGTTTAGCGTGACAATCAAGAATAACATGGTACAAAGAGAACCAATTTATACCCAAGATCACATCAAAGTCTACCATATTTAGCAATAGAAAGTTTGCCCTCGCCTCAGAACCACATATAGTGACCACACAGGCCCGATAAACTTGATCCACCATAATTGAATCCCCAGCCAGTATAGATATATAAATAGGAGTAATAAGCAAGTCACGTGGCATATCCAGAAAAGAAGTATAGTATGATGATACATATGAATAAGTAGAGCCAGGATCAAATAATATCAAAGCATCTCTATGACACATAGAAACAGTACATGTTATCACTATATCATAAGCGACAACCTCGGTCCTCCTTGGGAACACATAGCATCTAGCCTAGCATCTACTAGGCTGAGCTCCCCCTCTAGGACGAGCACGTCCTAGATGACCTCCACCCCGAGCTGGATGAATGGGTGATGTAGCAACCTGCACAGGAATCATAGTCTGACATCCATGTTGCTCTGAACCTCTGTGAAGACGGGGGCACTATTTCCTGACATGCCCCAAGTCTCCACACCGGAACTGATTGGGGCGGGGGGCTGAATTGGACCCCATGAGCTAGAATATCCACCAGAAGAACCTGGTACTGATGAACCCTTAATAGATGAAGCGCGATGAGAACATTGCGTTGGAAGTGCACTGAATAAAGACTACATAGAAGTTCCTCGACTAGGTGGTGGTGTATGATAAACTGGCCTGCTAGAATGGCCTCTCCCAAATCAACCTCGACCTTCGGATGAGGCACCATTAAAGCTACTTAAATGTTGGGACCTCTTGTTCCTACCCTGCATCATCTCTCTAGTCTCACTGCGGATGCGCTCAATAGGATGCGCAATCTCCACAACATGGTAAAATAAAGTCTCAGTCTCTACCTCTCTAACCATAGCAAGGCGAATACTATGGTGAAGACCATCAATGAATCTCCTTAGTCTATCCTCCTCAGAGGGAATCAAAACAATAACATGAGGTTACAACTCTGTAAACCTCATCTCATAATTAGTTATTAACATCTGACCCTACTGAAGATGCACAAACTGCCTCCTCAACTCTTCTCTCCTGGTGCGGGGCACAAACTTCTCCAAAAAGACCCTGGTAGACTGAGCCCAAGTAAGTGGAGGGGAACTAACTGCTCTACCTTGATCGTATGACTGCCACCACCTCTTGGCTGGATCTCTAAGTTGAAACACGATGAAATACACTCTATTGGATTCCACGAGCCCGAGATTTCTAGCAACCATCAAGAAAATCCTGGGATTTACTGTAGGAGAACCATCAAAATACGAAGGATACATCCTCCAGAACCTCTCCAACCTCTTGTGCTCATCCACGGACAAAGCATGCTTAATAATTGGTCTGACGGCAACTATTAGTTGCAGTGCAATAACTGGAACCACTCCCGACGTCTAAAAACCCGGATTAATCTACTCGGGGGTACGAGTAGCTAGAGTCTGCGCTTCGCCCCCTGCTTGAGAAGTAGCTGGTGCAGTATGAAACACCCCATCCTGAACCATACTCTCGAACAAACCAACCATATAGACCAAAGTGTCCTAAACAACTGGTATATCAAATAAGCCCTGGGACACTAAGCTGGTCCCACCGGCTCAACATAGTAAGGAATCTGCCCCTCAACGGGAGCTACTGGTGGCTCCACTATAGTTGCTCGAGCAAGGACCCTAATGGAGGTGCGTGCTCTACCCACGCCTCTACCTTGGCCCCGACCTCTCGCGGCCCTAGCCTAGGCACTAGCGCCTGCTCAGCTATGCCAGAAGAATGTTTCCTCATCATATGTGGGAAAATATATGAGCAAAGATTCAGACTTGGATAAACAAATATGCACGATAGAGATTGAAAGAAAGCGAATTTTTCCTAACATCCCTGTAGCCTCTCAAAAATAAGTACAGATGTCTCCGAACCAATCTGCAAGACTCTAATAGACTTGCTCATAACTTGTGAGACCTTGAAGCCTACTGCTCTTATACCAACTTATCGAGATCCAAAATCCCACCGGAGCCGAGCCAACAATAAATATGCAATATTAAACTTCAACAATGATAAGAAATAACAATACAACTGAAAATCATCCCAAAATCTGGTGTCATAGAGTACATGAGCTCTATAGAATAAGTAAATATAAGGTCTGAACAAAATATAATACTATTCGAAAGACTAAACAATAATAACATGAAATAAGGAAAGGGATTTTATGGTCTGCAAACAGAACAACAATGCTATCTCGAAATCTCCATGCCGGTATGGGTAACAACTCTCTAGTAATCACCACTACCAGTAACACTTGAATTTGCACATAAAGTGCAGAGTGTAGTATGAGCACAACCGACCCTATTTACTCAGTAAGTAGCAAGCCTAACCTCGGTCCGAAAGTAGTGACGAGGTTAGCAAGGTCCAATAATCACTTTTAATAGCCAACGACAACAATAACATCATAATAAAGCAAAAGGAAAAGAAGCTCAATAATAGCAGGTTCAACTCTATCATATTAAGAGGAAAATAATCATGCTTTCCAAATATATCAGTCAAAGCATCGACTTTAAAGACATCAAGTATCAAATAGCATGAGAAAAATACAACTTTATGCCTTCATGACAAGTATTCATGCCAAAATTAACAACATCACAGTTTAATCATCAACTAAACACAATCTTAACACATACATAGTGCCTAGCACAAATACCCTTCAATCATACTCTCGGCACATTCACGGTGCTTGGATCAAAGCCCCTAAATAATCACACACACACAATCAACACTATATAGTGTCGGGCATAAGCGCCTCACTAAGTACATATCAAGTGCATGTACTCACACGATTATACCCGACTTCGGAGGGGCAGATCCTAGTCCAAGTGCTGATCGGATCAAAAGTCAATAATCTATATCACTCAGTCCACTATGAGGGCTTGACACAAGCGTCACCTTACAACCTATATCAATACGGCTCTATGGTCCAAGTTCATTTATCAATCCCCTCAAGTCTCAATATGCCAACATCTCACAGTACCATAATTAAAATACCGTACGAAATATACCGATGTGTTACACCTCAGCTCAAACCAGTGTTACACACACAAGGACACTATCAACATGTAAGATAACATATAAAAAGTGCATAAAGACAGAGATACAATACACAGATATAATATCATGACTGAAAAATATGACTACGGTAAAGGCAAATAGCTCAACATAGCAAAAATAGCTCCTTCATGTCTCGACAGATATGTAAATAACCTAGACATGATTTCTAGCATGCATAATAGCTCATGTAGTCAACAAGTGTAGAAAACACGACATCAAAGAAAGCATGATAGCAAAAAAAGGCATGTAGTTGCCTAAAATCTGCCCGAATCATGAATAATCATGGTGCATGCATGTGTGTTCGTCACCTCGCATATGCGTCACCTCCAACATATAACAAACATCATATCTAATGGGGAAATACCTTCGAGCCAAGCCTAGGCAAGATACTTACCTCAATGCGTGAGAATCAATACTCCAAAAATTTCTTACCTCTTGAATCGGCCTCTAAATGAGTCAAATCTAGCCAAAAACAACTTAATAGCACCAAACAAGGCTATAGGAACCGATTCCAAATAATAAAGCTTCAATATTTATTCAATTATACAAAGTTAACCAAAATTTTAACCCGAGCCCGCGCCTCGGAACATGACAAAACTCACAAAACTCGACTACCTAATCAAATACGAGTCCAGACATACAAGTTTCATCCAAATTGACTCCAAATCGGGGTTCAAATTTTAATTATTCACTTTTCAAAATCTAGCACAAAAAAACCCAAATTTCTTTTTCAAATTCCATAATTTATGTGTAATAATCCATGGGGAAACATTATATAATATCAAAATCAGTAGAAATCACTTGCCCTCTTGCCTTGTGTAAAAAGCCTCTTTCCAAGTCTAGGGTTCAGAATATGAAAGAATAGGCTAAAATCCTGAAATAGGAACTTAATATAGTTTGCCCAGCACTACTCTTTGAAAACACGGCCCAAGCCTTGCGTTCGCGAAGCACAAATATGTTGCTGCCTTAAAACCTCCTTCCTGAACACGACATTGACCTCGTAAACACGATGCACAAATGCCCCAGAACTACGCGAACGTGAGGCCCCCACCCACAGTCTAACCTCCAGCCAACTCCCAGCAGGTTTTACCTCTATGTGAACGTGACCCACAAGGCGCGAACGCGAAGACCAAATGCCATAACTAACGCAAACATGACCTCCTATTCACGAACGCGAAGAACAAAAATTAGACGCCTCTAAATTACCCTCCACGACCGCGAGACCTGCTCTGCGATTGCGGAGCACACCGAATACTAGCAGAAAATTGGCAACCTCAACAAGCTTCGTGTAACACCCCGGAAAAAAAAATTAAAGTACTTAAGTGTAAGGCCTGGTAAAATTTGTAAAGAAAATAATATTTTATGGTGCCAGACTAGGCTTACGTGTTTAAGGGTTATTGGGTTGAACAATGCACGAGAATGAAAAGGAAAATTTTTGGCAGAAAAATATAATTCTGGGGTCCATTATGCGATCGCAGAATCACTCTGCGGGCCGCATAATGGCCGCAGAAGTGAGCAGGAGAAGGGCCAGTCCGGGGAAATTATGCGGTCGATTATGCGACCGCATAACTGTTTTGCAGTGCATTATGCGATCGCATAACAGTTATGCGGACCGCATACACAGACAGATTTTGGCCAACTTTGGACACCAATATGCGACCGATATGCAGTCCGCATAACCATTATGCGGTCGCATATGTGACCGTATAACCTGTTCCGGAGCTTCATTTTTAGGTTTTTAAAACCCGACCCTACTTCGTTAAATACACATTTTGGGCCATTTTTGAGAGATAATCTGACATTTTAGAGTGAGAAGGGTGCCCTAGAGTGAGAAGGTGTTCTCTAATAATTGTTCTTCAATTCTTGCCCAAGTTTTGGAAGATTGAGAAGGGAAACTCACTAGGTCTTCATCCTAGAAGTAAGATTCTACACCATAACCCTCAATTTTAAATTTTGTGTAGAAATGGATAATAAGCAAGATAATTTCTGGGCAAGAGGATTGGTTATTGTACATGCATGTGTTATCAAGGGGTGTAGAAAGATTGTTGAGCTAAAAATGGTAAAGGTTGGGTTGTGGGATGATGGAATCCTCCATAAAAGGATATTAAAACCTTAATGCACATCTAGTGTTTGATAAAATGCTCAAATGAGCTAGAACCATGATCATCTTCCTAATTTTGGTTTAATTTGTTATATTTCTAAAATAGATTGAAGTTGCTAAGAATTTCGGAATATTTAGAGTGTAAGGAAGCTCAAGTGAGGTATGTTGGCTAAACTCTTCTTTAAGAGTTGGAATTCTCATTACCCTTGTGAGTTCCGAGATGTTGATTATAAATCGAGTATTCCAATCAGCTTTGTGATGAAGATATATGTTCAACTCGTATTTCAAATGCTCTTATCATATTGCATTATAAATTGAGGATGTGTCCCAAACTATGGATTACGTATCCACATGTTATAATTTCTAGTCGTGATTTATGTGAAAGGTATTATGCCAAATTGTGTAGAGATTGTGATTGTGATACACCTCCACCCGCATACATTGGGGTAAGGCGGCATGACATCTTTATGTGGGAATTATGGTAGAGAGACCGTGATTGTGATACACCTCCACCCGCATATATATTGGGGTGAGGCGGCATGACCGCTTTGTGTAAGAATTATGATATTGTGGGACTGCACCTCCACCCGCTTACATTGGGGTGAGGCGGCATGACTGCTTTGTGTATAGTTTTGGTATTGTTGTGGCACCACCACCCGCATACATTGGAGTGAGGCGACATAGCCGCTTTATGTAAGTTCTTAGTACTGTGGTTATATATATCCACCCACATACATTGGGGTGAGGCGGCATGACCGCTTGATTAGAGTTATGGTATTGTACGTACACATCCATCTGCATTCATCGGGTGAGGCGGCGGGGCCGCTTTGTGTGAACATTGTTACATAGGATCTCATCTTAAATCCTATAAATGTTGTTGATAGCTTTTAATAAGCTTGCTATGGTTGAGACAGTTATCTATATTATTCTATTGCCGCACTGGTTCATCATAATTATCTTATATTTTTAAATTCTTAAATTGGTGTTTAGTTTTCATACTAGTACTATTCGACAGTACTAACGTCCCTTTTGCCGGGGGCGCTACATCTTTAAATGGATGCAGGTGGTTTCACAGTAGGAGATATTGATCAGTGATTGCAGTACACCTTCTTCCCAGCTGACTTGGTGAGCCCCACTTCATCCCGGGGTCATGTATCTTTTGTTCTTTGTGTATTCCGTTTGAGGTATAGCCAGGGCCTTGTTGCCGGCATTATCATTGTATTCATCTTTATCTATAGAGGCTCCGTAGACATAGTGTGGGTTGTGTATTAGTGTTGGGGAAAGACAAACTATGTTATGTTGTGGTTGTATTACTTGTCCATTTGAGACTTTAAAAAAATGATGAAACTATTGGTAAGAAATTGGTAATTGCAGACATGACCACTTAATTATTTAATTAAGGAAAACATATATTCTCTTTATTCATGAATGAGTTTGGGTAGAAGGAATCTAATAGGCTTGCTCGGTCGGGTTCACTCGGTTGAGCGCCGGTCGCGCTCCTCGGTTTTTGGGGCGTGACACTTCGGGTGGTACAAAACTCAGCCAAGCCACTAGAGACCTCGTCCAATCATACCGACAAGTCCTCAAATACTTCAGGACCTATCCATAGCGTCCAAACATATACAGGATCATCACATCCACCAATCAACGATCAAACCATAAATTGAACTTCTCTTAAGCTCATAAGCTTATAAACTTCCAACAACGCGTCTGATTCATGCCTAACCACTTTGAATCACCACCAAACTTTGCACACAAGTCCCAAATGACATAATGAACATATTCCAAGTTCCAGAACAACAATCTGAATCCGATATCATTAACGTCAATTCCCGATCGAACCAATGAACTCTCCAAATCTTCAAATTGCTAACTTTCAGCAAATAGAGCCAAAATATCCTAGGAACCTCCAAATCTAAATCTGGGCATACGCCTAAGTTCAAAATCACCATACAAACCTATTGGAGCCATCAAATCACCAATCCAAGATCGTTTATACAAAAGTCAAACCTTGGTCAACTACAACTTAAGCTTCCAACATTGGAACTAAATATTTCAATTCACTCACAGGCCTTACCGAAACTCAACCAACCACCCCTGTAAATCACCAAATAACAAACAAATATATAGGAAGCATCAAATAGGGAACTGAGGCTCAAATACACGAAATGATCGGCCGGATCATTACACCGTTAGTCATAAATCACAAGATAAACCTATAGGAAGTCTCAAATCAAAGAATAGGATGTTAGGACTCAAAATAACCGATTGGGTCATTATATAAATAAACATAAGTTAAATCCTCAAATGATGCTTAAAATACCATGTGTATCAAAAACTCGAATGAACTATTCCCTATATGGATAAAAATACATTGTCATAAAGGTATGAAAATAAGACAACCAACTTCCAACCCAAACTTATGTATTAAATCGATTGATGGTTGTAATATCGATGAATGTGTCTTCAACCCTTTTTCGTTCTCCCAATGCTCTGTAGGTCAAAAGTTCTTTTAAAATAGTATTTCTCATGTATTTATACTGTGTAGAAATAACCTAGAAAAAACTATCCTTGATGAGGTGAAATCGGAATTTAGGCCCGAAATTAGCATGCCGCTACGGGCTCCGCCTCGTGGTAAGCCAAATTTTTAGAGAACTTGGTTTTAACTTTTGCTGCCTAGTTGCCTTACCGCATCACGATAGGCCAATTTTCAACCTTAAGCTTTTTTTTCTTCAATTTTCCCATGGGAACTTGGTCATTGAACCTCAAACTCATCTCGATCGAATTTTTTAGACTTCTGCTCAAACTTGGAAGCTCAAAATTATCCGTTCTAGCTCCAAAATTATTTTTTTGCTCGGAATCAGTCTTACATAATAAAATACATAAACTTATAAAATACTCATATTTTAATTCAAACACAATTTAAGTGTAGTAATTAAAAGCTAAATCAACCAAAAGCCCCTATTTCTAGCATACCATCAATAGAATAAAGGATACATTATACTAAACATCTATATATAACTCAATTGCAAATATATCCCATGTATTTCAAAATCAGTTACACCCTATATACCATGAGAATCCTACACAAATATTAGCTTGAATAATATTTTTATTTTACTAGGGTGTTATATTTTTACTCCCCCGTCCCAATTTATGTGACACCATTTGACCGGGCAATGATAAAAAAATTTAGAACTTGTAGTCTAAAATAAATCTTAGATGTTTGTGTGACTGTAAATTATCTCATTAAAAGTAAAAGAAAAATTTTAAAGTTAAATTTTTTCTAAATATAGAAATATGATATTCTTTTTGGGACGAACTAAAAGAAAAAATATACGATACAAATTGGGACAAAGGATACCGTTTTGAGAATGTGAGATATATTTTAACTAAAATTACTAAAAGGCAAATTAAAATTACAAATAAGAAGTTCTTATGTATTTAATTCAGAAATTACATGATATAATAACTCTAAGGGGCGTTTGGTTCCAAACTCGATATCCGGGGATCAATAGTTTCGAAATTATAATAATGTGATCTTTATCCCACATCCAATGCGGGATTGCTAATATGAATAATTTGGTACAAAACTTATACCCATAATCAAATATGGCATAGATAATTAAATATAATCTTATATTTTGTTTCGAGATTAGTATCGTGGCCTCATTTGTTTGCACTTAATGGAGGCCTGAATCTTAATCATTCAGATCTCAGACGTTAAGTGTGTTTGTTTTTAAAGTCTGAATCTTAATTATTCAGATCTTAATCATTAAATATTTTTTTTTTACTCCACAACCAATTAATGGGTATGAATAGGTCTGTATGATTAAGATCTATAAGAGATACTTAATTTTATTAAGATGCTATCATCCATATTTATTATTAACTGCCGCTACCCTACCATTATCAACTACCACCATACCGCCACCACCACCACCACACCACCAACATAATCATTACATAGCCGCCACCATTATCGACTATCACTATCCACCATCTCCACCACTGTCCGCCACCATCATTCTCAACCACAATTAATACTCATTCACCTCAACTACCACAACTAACTACCCCATCAACATCAACAACCAGAGCCGGCACTACCCATCATTATAACCTACCACCACCGCCACCACCATCTTCCTCAATCACAACTACCATCACCACCCGCCATTGTTAACTATCACCACCCACCACCACCATCTTCAATCATAATCGCCATCATTACCAATCACCACTAGCTATTACCCTGAACCACCATCATCAACTAAAACTACCACCAACCACCGCCTCTAGTCGGCATTCACCCATTAGCCATCACCACCAACAACTATCATATTTTAAAAAATTATATATTTTATTAATAGAATATTAGATTAATTAATATTTTATTTAAATTTTATATTTATTAATTTTCAAATAAAAATAAATCTTACACATTCATATGTTAAAAATTTTGTATTCAGATTCAAGTTGTTAATCTTAAAAAAAACAAATGAGGCTCCGTTAACCAAATGACCGCTAATGGTATAAAAATCATTACATTTTCAGTTTATATATAAACTTTAAAAGCATATTTTAACCACGTATACTATTGGATGAAGTCGCGAAATAACAACATTCACCAACAGGTCCAAATGAAACCTACCAGCTCCAGCTCGGCCTTTTCTTCTTAATAACTAAACCCTTTCTCAACAATCACTGCGATTTCTCTACCAATCTTCCACCCATGGCTTCTAATGGAGCTCCTCTGGTAAGTGCCCAATTTTTCGTATACCCTAATTTAATACCCATACAAATCACTTTCCTAAAATGGGGTTTTTCATAAAAGGGAGATGCAGATACAAAGACAAGTTTAGAGAAGATCAAACGGCAATTGGCTTCTGGTTCTGGCCGGAATTTACTACAGGGCCCACTTCTCAAACGATCTGAGACTGTAAGCCATAATCATTTGTCCTTTTTTTTCCCCCTCTTCTAAGTATTGGTAATTTGTCTTAAAAGGTAAATCATTGATAGAGCAAAAGGGATATAGAGGAAATTTGTATTTGGTATCATTTAACCTTTTTTATGTTGTTTAATGTGTGATTTACAAGATTCAGATCATGTGGGTCAATGGCGTAATCTGAATTTTCTTTTAATTCCGATACTGGTTATGAACTGCTCAGTTATGCTGGAACACTAATGCATAACTTAAAAGAGTTTGCCAATTGGACTGTGTTGAGGAAAGATTATAGTGACTAGTGAGCTGATTCCTCGACCACAAAATCAGCCTTTCGTGTAATTTAATTTTAAAAAGTAAGTCCATGATGGTATTTTGATGAAGATTTTGTAATTGCAAGTTAGGCGTTATTAAATGTGATTAAAAATGTATTCTTTATATTTTTCGGCAAGTGTTTTCTGGAAAGTGTTGCAACATGCTTGATTGCAACACTTTAAGCACCTTTTGTATATCTTCATTAAAGAAATTGTTATTAAGATTTGTTTGTGAGGAGCTATTAGGAAGGTTAAGGTGATACTAGTAAAACATGGATGCTTCCTGGAGAGCAATAACCTCGTACAAGACTAGCTTATGTATTGGAAGTTTGGAACTATGAAGGAATGGAATGAGTTCTCAAGATACATTGGCATTACACTCTGAGAATGGAAAATCTAATCGATGCTACTTAGACGGTGCGAATGGGATTTCAACTATGAAAGATGAGTTCATACATTTATATTTATGACCAGAACAAATAAGGATGCTACTATGGTTGATGTTCTCGTTTGTTTTTGAAAAGATAAATAGTTGATGTCCTTAAAAGAGATAGAAGCCAAGTGTCTTTGGACATGTATAGAAGATCCATTCAAGAGTAGGAATTGGATGATGTGATGAATATGGTGAATGATCTACAATTACAAAAAATTTGGAGAAGAAGATTGTGTTATGAAGGGGATTGTCTATGAAGAGTTTCAAGGGAATCATATTTTGTTCATCTAAATAACAACAATGACTCAAGGCTCATATGAAGATCTATATGGAAGATGAATTCTCCTAAGAAAAAGAAAGTGGCTTTCTTTACTTGGTGTATAGATAGGAACACTATACTCATAATAGACAATTTGATGAGGAGCGGATAGTAGTTAATTGGGTTTGTTTTTGGATAAGGATGTGGACCATCTGCTGCTTCTAGTAGAAATATGATCTCTAATTTATTCCATGTTTGATGTGGAATGGACGTTACATATAAGGATATGACTGTGGAGGAAGCACTGCCTGGTCAGACATTGAGAAAACGAGATGCTAGGAAGATAGAGTTATGGAAATTTGCCTAGATGCACCTTCTAGCTGATTTATAGAAAAAAGAAATAGAAAACTTTTTGAAGCGGTTAAAAGTTTGTCGTAGAGAATTAAGAGCTTTTTCTTTCATTATTTTGTGGGACAACAAGATATCCTATAGTTTTTAGATCATTGGATGAATCTTTTGGAGGTGTCATGTGAACTCACATTATATACTGATTGGTGTGTCCTCAATGAAATTGTTGACTTTTCAACAAAAAACTATCATGCTATAAATATAATATTAGCACATGACATTAAAGAAGTATATACATGCTAAAATTTAGAAAGTCCACCTCTACTTCCTAATGTTTATTTGCTTAAAGTGTGATGAGTTAGTTCCAAAAATCCTAAAAGTTTCTTTTCCCTAAACTAGAATAAAATTATAAAACTTCCGGAAAAATGTTAATTGTTCCCAAGATTTGTGGAGTTTCACTTTTTCTTTTGGTTGTGTAGTATACTTTGTTCTATAGGGACGATATATATCTCCAAATCATTTTAGTCCTCCATATTGTCTAAAAAGGATTTTCTAATGAAAAGTATAATTGATTGGTGTGTTTGCAATAAATTTTATGCAGAAAAATAAAACTGCAATCACAAACAACTATAAAGAAAAAAAGGATTTTATTGATAAACATTGCGGGTCACAATTGTGTTTATCCCTTGATTCTTCTCTCCGATTTGTTATCCGTAATTCGAGGGCTTAAGAGGCATATATCTCGAACGTATGATGCATGATATGCATCTCCTTGATGTATTTGATGATCAAGAAGCATGTAGCAACACTCCATTTGGATCTTGAATGTTGCTAGAACTTTAAGCAAGACATATTTGACATGCCTTTGATCTCTTAATGAATATTCTATGATTTTATTGAAATTTCGGAGATCGTATATTTGATCTCTTTATGCATATTTCGGGAGTTTATGGAATTGCCGAGATCGTCTTTGAAGTACATATGTAGCCTTATTTATAGGCATGAATTAGGGTTTGGGTGGAGTAGCCACCAAGTAACCGTAATAGACTCCTAATATTTCAAGAGTCGTCTTGTAGTGTCTTAAATTTAAGTTTATCTTGATCTGTTAAAATTTCAGTGTTTACAAATGCCCCCTACTTCAAGGTTTGTCGAGGTGTAGGCTTGCTGAAACTTGAAGTACCCGACCATCACAATAGATAATTTTGAAACTTGTAGTTTTCGATTTGCAGGAGGAAGAGATGAAGGGTAGAGCTGGTCCCACTGGGCGTGCCAATTTGTTTGCAATAAATTTTATGCAGAAAAATAAAACTGCAATCACAAACAACTATAAAGAAAAAAAGGATTTTATTGATAAACATTGCGGGTCACAATTGTGTTTATCCCTTGATTCTTCTCTCCGATTTGTTATCTGTAATTCGAGGGCTTAAGCATGGACAGTAAACTGGGCAATTTTTTCTTTCACTGTTAAAAATTTGCATCGATTCTGAGAAAGAACTGAAGGTAAAAAAAAAAATTCACCAGCATTTCGCTGCTTTTTGGACGTTTAAACAGTGAAAGAAAAAGAAAAAGAAGAAGAAGAAGGAGAAGAAGAAGGAGGAGAAAAATTAGAACATACCTATTGTTTGAACTTGAAGTTGATGCTTTCAGTCGATGAAGAAGAAGAAGTGGACCAGTGTCTTTAAAACCCTAGTCTCATTGCATTTGTTCGTTTAATGAAGGACCAGACCTCGTTTTTAATAAAATAGGGCTGGATCTGTTTTAAAACACAGAAGCGGTCGCTTCTTCGCATCGCATCGCTTTCCCGCTTCTCGCTTTTTAGTGGGAAGCGGTCGCTTTTCTACACCTGAGTCGCTTCAGCAGGGTGAAGCGTGCAGCTTCTCGCTTAAAGCGAGGAAGCGTGCGCTTTTTTAAACACTGCTTGATTCTTCTCTCCGATTTTTTATCCGTAATTCGAGGGCTTAAGTGGCATATTTCTCGAACGTAGGATGCATGATATGCATCTCCTTGATGTATTTGATGATCAAGAAGTATGTAGCAACACTCCATTTGGATCTTGAATGTTGCTAGAACTTTAAGCAAAACATATTTGACATGCCTTTGATCTCTTAATGAATATTCCATGATTTTACTGAAAT
The DNA here is from genome assembly GCF_000390325.3 of Nicotiana tomentosiformis. Classification (NCBI taxonomy): domain Eukaryota; kingdom Viridiplantae; phylum Streptophyta; class Magnoliopsida; order Solanales; family Solanaceae; genus Nicotiana; species Nicotiana tomentosiformis. The sequence goes on along the minus strand of NC_090816.1, from coordinate 40,226,602 downwards.
TTCGGAGATCGTATATTTGATCTCTTTATGCATATTTCGGGAGTTTATGAAATTGCCGAGATCGTCTTTGAAGTACATATATAGCCTTATTTATAGGCATGAATTAGGGTTTGGGTGGAGTAGCCACCAAGTAACCCTAATAGACTCCTAATATTTCAAGAGTTGTCTTGTAGTGTCTTAAATTTAAGTTTATCTTGATCTGTTAAAATTTCAGTGTTTACATGGTGCATAACAATAAAAAAAGTATAATTGTTTGTTGTAATGGGAATACCTTTGCATAGAAGCTGTATTGCAAAGTAGAGAATCTTCTTTATCAAAAAATAGGATGAAGAATCTTCCAAAGACGTGGTTCTCATGATTTACTTATTCAATTCTCTCATATAACAGAACTTTTCAACCAAAAAAAAAGAAAAGGAAGAAGAAAAGAAAAAAGTCCATAAAACAGAAGGAAGCTTTCAAACAGCGTCCTTCTGAACATTTTTGGTGGCTCCATACCTTATCAAAACATTATTTGTGGCTCCGTATTTTATGCTACTTCTGAACATATTGCCAGTTGACGTCTTATTGACCTCAACTTTAGGTTAGAAGCTGAGTTTAAGGAACAAAATCTTTTCCCTTCTAGCTTCAGTACGTGTTGCACATCAAAACCTGTGTTGGTAAACTAGAGGGATCGTGGTCCATCACTTTTAACTAGCACCTAATAATTTTTTTGAAAGTTCTCTTATAATTTTTTTCCTTTTGAGGTGTTATCTACCTGCAGAACTAAATAAATTATTCTGCATGTTGCACATCAAAATCTGCAATGGAAAACTGGACAGAGGTGGATCTAGAATTTTAATTTGATAGGTTCAACCGTTAGATTTTATCACTGAACTCATCATACTTAAATTATTGGTTCAAAATGTAACATTTTTTAATTTTAGTGATTTTTTACATATGTATCTGTACTCTGTGTAAATACTGGGATCGGGTTCATTTACGTGCTCCATCTACAATTGAAACTGGAGGGATCTGAATCCATTTCTTCTAATTAGCACCTAGCACCTAATAATTTTGCTGGAAGTTCTCATATTTTTCTTCTTCTTTAGAGATGTTATCTATGTAGCAAACTAATTAAATTTTTCTACATGATTGATACGGTCAGTTTGGTTTAGGTTTTTGGCAGATTTTCTACGACCAAAACCATAGATCCGAGTCACTGCGAAAACTATGAGTTCGATATAAGTAGGATCTTATAGGATGCTTAAGGTTGTTCTAAAAGCTTTTTGCTTACCCCTTTAGAAGATGTTTGCTAAAAATATAAATTTAGCTGAATATAGGCGACGTCAAACTTTCAGATGCTGTTTTGGTGTTAGGTATTGGCTTCTGCTTCCTTGCTGGTTTTCTAAAGTTGTTCACTGGGTAGTGCATTCTCTAGAGCTCTATCCAGAAGACTGCATTTCACTTACTGAGGAGATAATGTAAATCATGCGGCAATCGGCATCCAGCTCAGCTATAACTAAGTCAAGTCATTGTTATCTCGTTATTCATCTGTTGCTTGATGAGGCCTTTCCAGTATGTGTTTGGACACAATTTGAGTTGTAGTTGGAAACAATATATTTGAGGTTCCAGTTGCTAATTAAGTTTGTGGCAGTTGAAGTTGAAGCTGTGTTTGGATAGCTATAATTATTTAAGGAAAAGATTTCTTGAAAGTTGAAGATTTGTGTGTAGAGTTGAAACAAGTTATTTGAAGTTGAAATCACTATTGCGATTTGAAATAATTATTTCAAGTTGAAGTCAAATTCTTTCCCAAAACTTGTGAAACAAACTTGGACTTGCGAATAAAGTAAGATCATTTGTTGGTGAAGTCGTTAATATATGGGTTCTTTGTCTACTAGATGGACATTGAATTTGTCATTCTATATTATTTAGTTTCAATCATTTGTTGAAAGTTTTTGAAACTTCCTGATTTGCCAATTGACAAAACCTTTTGGGCTTGTTGAACAGCTGAGGAAGTGGAACGAGAGATGGGTGATATTGGATCCAACAACTGGAAAAATGGAATACAAGTAGATTTTGTTGGACTAGACATTTTCTTATAGTTTCAAATTCTCTATCCAATGTTAGTTTCCTTGTTCAAGTTTTCTTTCATTTGGTTTCTAGGGCCAGGAGGAATGAGCCAACAATCAAGGGTACCATATTATTCGATGCCAATAGCACAATAGCATTATCTCCTGTAAACTTCCAGTAAGCTTATAAGATAATTTTTGGGATGAGTAAAAGTTTGTTTTTTCAAGACCAGATTCCTTCACTCTTCCTGATGACTAATCTTGTTCCCTGTCTCTCGGTTTCAGTGGACTGCCAAAATATGATAGCTGCTGTTTCTGTATCCAACTTTGTTTCCTAAGATTCTTGTCCTATTTTCCCTGCTGGCCCCAGGATGAATTGAGACGGTATTTTGTAAATATGTAATTATCTTGAATATATTAACTATTTCTTTATTTTCCGATCGCCTGGAACCCCCTCCTTTCCCCGGCATATAAATGGGAAATTCCAAGTCGTTGCATCCGTTTGGAAACTTTTTGTGTTGCTTCTTTGATTCTTAACTGTACTCAGATATTGGCACTCCACAGAAGAAGGACTTCTTCCTATGTGCAGAAACCCCCGGTGCAGCTAAGGCTTGGGTATCTACCTTGCAGTAAGTTGTCAATGCTTCCATTTCTTTAATGCTTTGGAGACTACGGGTGTGTTTGTTGTGAAGGAAAATGTTTTCCATGAAAATGTTTTCATTGAAAATGAGTGGTTTTATCACTTATTTTCCCTTGTTTGGTTGGTGAGTGAAAAACTTTTTCTGGAAAATATTTTCTAGTGTTTGGTTAGAGAGTAGAAAATATTTTTCTATACTACTCTCCTCACCCCCCTCCTCCAAGTCCCCATGTATCCTTGCTCCCCCCTCCCCCCAATACCCAACGTTTTTAGGACTCTATTTTCTTCGAGAATTTAATTATTCTTCTAAAAAATCACACAAACCAAAAACAACTAATGTGCTGCATTATTTTTTTACGCAAAAATAACGTTAAAATTTGTGTTCCATAACTAAAAAGAAAATACTCTTTTTTTGGTTGAAAAAGAAAGTACTCTTTCTACAACATGAAAATAAAGTACTCATTTTATTGAAATGAAAAAAAATACATTTTCTAAATCATGAAAAGAAAATACTTTTTTTTTTGTTGAAATGAAAGAAAATACATTTTATACATCATGAAAGAAAATACTTTTTTTGTTGAAATGAAAGAAAATACTTTTTATTACATTATTTTATTGAAATGAAAGAAAATACTTTTTCTACATCATGAAAAGAAAGTAAATTTTTTGTTAAAATAAAAAAAAAATACTTTTTTATATCATGAAAAGAAAATACTCATTTGTTGAAATGAAAAAAAAAATCTATCTAGACAGACTGACTTAATGATGTGTTCCCCCAGGCATTCCATTTCACATATGCCAGTCTTTTTGTTTGATATTACTTATCTGCTGATCTGCATATTGAATCACATTGAAGATTTCTATGGAAGAGCTTTGATGTTATTAAATTTCACAAGGCATATTTTCTCCTTTTTTCTGCGTTCTCTAAGATTTTTTACGAGATGTGGGAGATGTTATTCTTAATATGTCAACATTCACTCTCATTGTTCCTTTCTTTCCTCTTCCAATATGTACAACCAGTGCAACACAGCTTGTCTTAAAGGCTCACAAAGAGGCTGTGAACTCGTTAAGTGGAAATGGGTCGACAAAATTGGGAACAGTGGCCACTGTAGTTGCCGCAGCTAATTCAACTGCTCTTGAAGCTTCCAAGGAAGTTGAAGCAGCAATGCAGATTGCAATGAGAACTGCTTTAGGAGCAATGATGAACAGGACACCTGATGGTCCAATGGATGACCTGACAATAATGAAGGTAAGGAAGTGTGCAATTTCCCCTTTTTTCCCTTTTATCATTAATGTCAGTTTAGAAGTACAAACAGAGGAAAGAATGAAACGCATGCGTTAATAACGTGGAAATGACAGTCTCCTTCAAATCTTAAATTTCTGCTATGTTGTCATAGATGATGTTCTGTTTAGGGTCTTGGTGAAAAGCTGGGTGCATATTAGCTGTTTTCAAGGCAGAACATACTTTACAAGGGTTTGGATGTGATTCTGCATCTTTCTTATGTTTAGGGGTCAGCTTTGAAACCTTCAGGCTGCATATAGAACCTTGCTGCAGTTGTCTGCCACCTGCATGTTTGTTAAGCCGATCGGAAATGGGCGATGTCTTCCTGGTGCTTTCTCTCAGGGTCGTGAGGAGTTTTGTTGAAACTCTAGTCAAGACTCTCTCACCACTTTTCTTGTACACTTAAATTTTTACTTTGGGGAGAGGAGGGGCAGGGGAGGAGTTGCTTATGTAGTGGAGAGAACTTGTTGTGTTGAGCAATTGGGATAATAAGGGGCTGATCTGACGGAAAATGAAGTTTGAACAAATTACAGCCCACTTATTTTCTTTTTCCTGACGGGTATTATAGAACAGCCTACTCGACTTTTCAAATTACTTACTGGAAAGTAGGATAAAATTGGAATTTGGATTCAATAGCCTCAGTGGGCATTTTTATACCAAAATCATTCATCTTCCTTTTGTTACCGACAAGCTAAAATAATTGCATTGACAACTGAAGGTTACGCTGAACTGGATTAGGGCTTGAATGCACCACAATCATCTAATTTGTTGGCTTACTCATTCTGTGATTGTGACATCATATTATTGAATGTTTAGAGACTTGGTCTTCTTCTGAGATTTGATAAGATTGCATTATTGCCTAGTTTTGGCTCACATCGAGACTTCTTCATGCGCTATAAACTCTATGTGAACCTGCAATCTCAAATATAGAGGACTTGAAACTCAATAAAGTGACGAGTTGGAGACTCTTGGTGGAATGCTAAGCAAAAATCCTGTTTCAATTCTTGAAGCGGTTCTGTCTTAACAATTCAGATAATACAAGGATTTTCTAGAAGAGATAGGAGGAATGTAGCTGCCTTGTTGGCGGCAGTTGATGGTCTTTTGTAATTTGTACCATCGTGGCAACTTTTTAATAAAATCTTACCTTATAAAAAAAAACGATTTGGATAATTCATATTCACAATTATTGAACAACAAACTGAATTAACAGATTTACGAAGGCATTGCTTAATTTACTGTATTATACTGCAGGAGACACTGAGAGTTAAGGATGAAGAGTTGCAAAATCTGGCCAGGGAAGTACGTGCAAGGGACTCGACAATAAAAGAGTTAGCAGATAAACTATCTGAAACTGCTGAAGCCGCAGAGGCTGCAGCATCTGCAGCTCAAACTATGAATGAGCAACGGAAAATTGCTTGTGCTGAGGTTGTGCGCTTAAAGGGAGATTCAGAAAAGCAATTGGAATCTTCAAAGTCCAAGGTACTAATACTATGTCAGCACCTGCTGTTTTAACATGTATATCATTGGCTATCAGCTAGTACATTCTATTCTCTGAGTCATGTTCTTGAATGTTATGTTTATAGCTGAGGGAGTTCGAAGAGAAGTTTATGACCCTGAGCAAGGAAATGGATCAACTGATAAAGCAGAGAGACTCGGCTATTCAAGAAGCACATTTATGGCGTTCCGAGCTTGCAAAAGCTAGAGAACAGGCAGTAATATTGGAAGGGGCAGCTGTTCGGGCAGAAGAAAGGGTCAGAGTAACAGAGGCTGATGCAGAGGCTAGAATAAAAGAAGCTGCACAAAGAGAGGCTGCTAGTGCAAAGGAGAAGCAAGAACTGCTGGCATATGTGAATATGTTGCAAGCACAATTAACAAGGTTTGCTATTTTATCTTTGTCGGAGATTTTCTTTCTTGCCATTCACTGGTTTCTTTGAACACATTACATGTGATTTGATCCATTTGAAATTTAGGTAGTCTTTGAGCTGGAAGAAGGTGTTTCTTTTTGTCTTGGGTTGGGGTTTTGTGGGGGGGGGGGGGGGGGCATGTTCAAACACTAATTTTTTGAGGAAGAGTACCTTTCTCTTAATAAGTATTTTTTGGAGGAAGAGTACCTTTAGCACACTAGTTCTTTAGCTTGTCTTTAGGAGCTTATAGAGTTTAAGTACATACACATCATCGGCATAAAAGTGAAAGCAGCTGAAAGAGTAACTATGATTGGCTGTAACCAATCGAGGATGAATTGTTTAGCACACAAGTTTCTGTAAGATTTTCGTCACAAACGCAAGTGACCATTTTATTTTATTTGATATCTCTGTAAGTTCTCACGTTGACATGGTGGAAATCATGAGTATGGTCCTTATTATTCCTGAGCAATTGTGTCTGGTTGGATTTGCTCTCACACTTTAATTCAGTGAGTGGTTAAGCATTTGGGAGAGTGGGTGTTTCAAATGTACGGTTTTATTAGTCAACTCTGCTTCATTCTCAGCTGTATTGTTTGAAATGATTGATGTTGTTTTTCTTCTTATTTGGCTTAGAGATTATAATTATTCGAACATTGGTTTTCTTCTTGACAGGCAGCAGGTAGATATGAATCAAGTGTTTGAGAAGACAGAGTCTTGCTCAAGTAGTATTAATAACTTACCACAAACCAAGCATGTGGATTTATCAGAAGAGAATGTGGACAAAGCATGTTTAAGCGTTTCTAGGGCCATCGATCCAGAGAATGTAGTTGATCTAGCAGTAGATCAAACGAACCATCAGTCCGTCGGACATGGTGAATGGAGTGATATTCAACCAACGGAGTCAAGAATAGCTGATGTAAGAGAGGTAGCATCCGAAACAGAAAGGAACAGCTTAGACATACCCGTAGTCACTTCACCTTTAAACACTCATCAGGATCAAGGGCACAACTCTCATCTGCCTTAGCTTTTTATTGCTGTAAGGAGTTCATCCCCTTACGTTATATAGAATCATATAACCACAAGTTCAGATGTGCCCAAGCAAATGCAGCTTTTTGTTGGTCTTTTAAGACCTTATTGAGTACTATACATAAATTATTGCCTGCCAGTGTTAATCTTTGTGCATATTATCTCTCTATTTTCCTAACTTTTTTGTTCTTTAAGGATGAGGTAGAACCTTTTGTGATGTTTGAAGAATCTAAATAAAACGTCAGTTGATTGTGGATATTCATGCTAATGTTTGTATCAACTCTCTATACTTATGTGGAGAGTCTGGTGCACGATTATGTTCCCAAACGTTTGCATCTTATACTGTGTTAAAGAAGGTTTGAGTCAAAACTTCATCTTAAAGCCTAGTGTTGTAGAGAGATGCAAATGAAGAGAAACAACAAATATATAACTTGTTGAAAAAAATTTCTGTTCTTTTCTAGTAAAGTAAAAAAATATATTTAAGGACTGTTATATGGTCAAGCAAAGTACTTAATTTGATTTCCTGCTCGACGACAGCTCTGTTTTCCTTATGAGCTCGAGTTCTATGTATTCACAGTATTTAAAACGTTTCAGCACACCTTAAAGGATAATTACAAATTGTCTTTCTATTGAGCAGTAGTTGATTTGTATATCAAATTTGAAAGTTTCTAATAAATTATAGTAGTGTGCAAAATATGGGTTGCTCTGATGGTAAGCAACCTCCACTTCCAACGTTGTTATTGTTGCACAAAATAGTGAGTCTAGTTCTTCGTGTCCACAAAATAGGGGTAAGGTTTGTGTACACACTACCCTCCCCAGACCCCACTAGTGGGATTATACTGGGTTGTTGTTGTTGTTGTTGCACAAAATAGTGAGTCTGGTTCTTCGTGTCCACATCTTTTATTTTATTTGTGCCTAGGTTAGCAACTTAGCATAGTGCGCTATGCAGGGCCAAACAACATTTCGCCAAGGTTTCAGTTTTCTTTTTACGGCCCTTAGCTTACCGGACGCTAATGGATAAGCAATCCTACAACTTAACGATGACCTGCGTTCCTTTTACTTTTAAAGAACTTGTCCACATTTATCTTTTCTTGGACTACTTCGACAATGCATTAATTTTCTTTTGCATTTTCTCTACCAATTTCAATTTTAACATGTTACAGGGCGTCCAAAGTATCAATATATACAGTAATCACAAATAACCAAGAGATCAAGTTAAGCTATTTGTATTTCTTGTCTGATTTTAAGCCTTTTAATTTCATAGAACTTCCAACTTTGACTCAGTTTAAGCTTACAGGTAAATTCCATTGTCTTATTTCATCTAAATGCTGAATAAAATAATTTTGCATTTTAAGACCCGAGATTCTTACCCCTCATCTCACCAACCAAAGGACCTCTAATTGTACACGCAATGATTGAAAACACTATTCTAGTGAGGAAAAAGAGCGCAAGAAACTAAATGTCATGTAAACAGGGATAACTCGTGCTCCCTCCGTTCACTTTTACTTGTCAAGTATTTTAAAAATAGATTTTTACTTTTACTTATCACTTTTAACATATCAAGATAAGACAATTTTTTTTCTGTTATACTCACAATATTAATTACTCATTTCAAATTATTTTCTTAAATCCATTAAAAATATGCATCAATTAATAGGGATATCATGATAAATTATATATATATATATATTTTTTTAAGGAGCGTGTAAAGTCCATATGGTACAAGTAAAAGTGAAAGCAGGGAGTATTACGTGTGATGACTGAAATCCTTCGCTAACAGCCATTTGACCTAGTTTGACCAACTATAATGCATAAAATATATTTTTTAAATGTTGGTCCATCCTTTTAAACAGCCCGTGGCAGACCTTTTCTTCTCTACCTTCTCTTTATTTTTTCTCTTCTCCGAATCTTTCTTACAAGTTTTTCATGTTGACGGTGTATACAGATAAAATCAGAGATAATGCATACCCTGAAATCCCGATGAAAAAATGGAAGGAGGGCACGGACGCACGAGGTTAAAATCGAGGTTGAGAGCCTTTCGTATCGAGATCCATGAAAGGTGAACGGTGTGTTCATCATCGGACGTGATAAAGCAATCCTCCCCGGACCCAAAACGAATTCTAAGACCTCGAAAAATGTGGTAAACAGTTATGCACGGCGAATAGAGAGCCATATGTACCTTATCGGATATCACAACGCGGATCTCGCTCGATGATGGTTACGGATCACTAATTAACGAGAAAGGAAGATTTTTACCTTTTTAGACTTATACTATGAATGAAACTCTCCTACTATATAAAAAAAAAAAAAAATTCCTTGATGAGACACATTGTAGCATGCTAATCAAGGCAATACAAATTCACTCTCTGCTTTCTAGCTACTGCAAAAGTTCTTATTTAAATGTTCTGTTCTTCATTCACAATTGGGCTTGAACCAAGGGTCTGATCGAGGGAAAAATTAATGTTCAAACTAGGATCGGGCTAGGCCATAACATTACAATTGGTTTGATCGTTTATTTTATCTTTAACTCGTTTGACTAATATTCTTGATTATTTGTGTCGAATTAATCTACGTATCCTTAAAATCACGTACAAATTTAATTATTATCCGATTTAAGGGTAAACAATTTGGCAACCACCGCGGGACTAAGAATAATAGTGGTAATTTGATACAAATCTCCATAACACACCTTATTTACGCTTGTTCTTTAAAGTCTTGATTTCAGGTCAGCTTAAAAATGTCGAATTCTCAGTCTGCCCACTTGAACGTTGACGCTGAGTCTGGCCATCAAGGTAAAAATAATAATTCAGTGCCTAACAATGAGGTACCTCGTGCTGATCCTAGCGGTGTCCCAGTTGCCAATCCGGTAGATGCTAACTCACAAGTGGCCATCGACGTCAATTTGCCAATTGATCCCAAAAATAGCATTCGCGGGAGACCCCGACCAATAGCTCGAGAAGCGCCCGAACGCTAAGGTGATGGGGGTAAGCCTACGGTTAATCTTCGAATTATTGTAGGCTCAACAAGCGGCGATAGCGCAGCTATAGAATCAAAGCCACGCCCCCAGCAGGGTTGAGCCGGAACAATCCCGGAAAAACACCCGAAGAAACGAACAGATCACCGAGAGACCGGGTGAAGTTGAGCCCAGGGTCAATCCCGAGATAATGAGAATGCTTGAAGAATTAACGAAGCGGGTAGAGTCAGGCAATAAGAAAATTGAGACCAATGACAAGAAGGTGGAAACATACACTTCCAGGGTCGATAAAATTCTAGGAGCACCCCCGATATTGAAAGGTCCGGATTCCAAGAAATATATCCAGAAACCCTTTCCCCCGAGCGCGGCACCGAAGTCGATCCCAAAGAGGTTTCGTATGCCCAATATCCCCAAATATAATGGAACCATGGATCCGAACGAGCATGTGACCTCCTATACATGCGCAATCAAAGGAAACGACTTGGAAGATGCTGAAATCGAGTCGGTGTTACTGAATAAGTTTGGGGAGACTTTGTCCAAAAGAGCGATGATATGGTATCACAACTTACCCCCAAATTCCATTGACTCATTTTCTATGCTTGTAGATGCTTTCGTGAAGGCCCATGCCGGGGCCATTAAGGTCGATACTAGAAAGTCGGACCTTTTCAAGGTTAAACAAAGAGACGACGAGATGCTTAGGGAATTCGTGTCAAGGTTCCATATGGAATAAATGAACCTGCCTCCGGTTGCAGATGATTAGGCCGTTCAGGCATTCACTCAAGGGCTTAACCCCCGAAGCTCCTTGGTGTCTCAGCAGCTAAAACAAAATTTGGTAGAGTACCCGACGGTGACTTGGGCCGACGTTCACAATAGATACCAGTCAAAGATCAAGGTTGATGACGACCAACTCGGAGCCCCTTCTAGGTCTGTTTATCCCATCAGGTCCGGCGATAGGTCTAAGAGAGCCATCGATCATGAGCCAAGACTGGTCTGAGATCGGTATCAACCATATAGAGTGGACCGAAGGGGAAATGGATCCGAGCATCACCCCTCAAGGAACGAAAATAGAGGTGATCGAGGGCCAGTAGCCGAAGTGTGATGAGAAAAAATGGTTTTGATAGGCCGCTCGGGAGTAGGGAAGCACCGAGATTATGAGAGTATAACTTCAACGTTGATGCTGCCAGCATCATGTCAGCCATCGGGCGCATCAAAGAGACCAAGTAACCTCGACCATTACAGTCCGACCATACCCAAAGAAATCTTAACGTAATATGTAAGTATCACGACACTCATGGTCACATGACTGAGGATTGTCGACAGCTAAGAGAAGAAGTTGTCCGGTTATTCAACAATGGGCACCTCCGAGAGTTTCTGAGTGATCGAGCCAAAAATCACTTCAGGAACAGGGATGCCAACAAACTGATCGAACAAGAGGAACCTCAACACGTCATCAACATGTCATCAGAGGGGTCGATGTCCCCCAAGGACCAATGATAAAGCGCACTAAACTGTCTATCACGAGGGAAAAATGCACTCGAGATTATATCCCGCAGAGAACCATTTCGTTCAGCGACGAGGATGACAAGGGCATCGTTCAACCTCACAATGATACAGTGGTAATATCCGTACTTATTAATAAATATCGAGTTAAACGTGTGTTGATTGATCCAGGTAGATCAGCCAACATTATCAGATCAAGAGTTGTAGAGGAATTGGGGTTACAAGACCAAATAGTGCCAGCAGTCCGGGTGTTAAACATATTTAACATGGCATGCGAAACCACTAAAGGGGAGATAACCCTGCCGGTGAACGCCGCCGGGACGATCCAAGAGACAAAGTCCTACGTGATCGAAGGGGACATGAGGTATAATGCTCTATTCGGAAGGCTGTGGGTTAACAACATGAGGGCGGTACCCTCGACCTTGCACCAGGCATTAAAATTTTCTATACCAGGAGGAGTCAAGACGGTCTATAGAGAGCAGCCGGCCGCAAAAGAAGATGTTTGCAGTCAACGAGGTAATCTCGGTGCCCGCAGTTTCGATATCAAGGAACGTGGAGACGACCAAAAAAGAAGAAATTATATAGCAATCACTGACGCCGGTCTCGGCTGAACCAAAGGAACGAGGAATAGACGAGGATGATAATTACGGAGTTCCGAGATTGTTCATAGCTCCTGATGACACCGACGCCACCAAATTGATAGTCGAAGAGTTAGAGCAAGTCATATTAATCAAACACCTACCAGATCGAAAGGTATACCTGGGTACAGAGTTAACCCCCGAGCTCAGGAAAAAACTCATTGGTTTTCTTAAAGCTAACATAGATTGTTTCGCTTGGTCCCATCTTGACATGACAAGGATCCCACCGGAGGTAACCATTCATAAGTTGAGTTTGGACTCGAAGTTCCTTCCGGTTAAGCAGAAGAGGAGGCCATAGTTCGAGATCAAGCATGCATTAATCAAGAACGAGGTATCCAAACTCCTTAAAATAGGGTCCATATGGGAAATTAAATACCCAAACTGGTTAGCTAATGTAGTGGTAGTGCATAAAAAAGGGATTAAGTTAAGAATGTGTGTAGATTACAAATACCTAAACAAAGTGTGACCTAAGGATTCTTTCCCTTTGCTTAACATCGATCAGATGATCGACGCGACGGCCAGGCATGAGATACTCAGCTTTTTCGATGCCTATTCCGGGTACAACCAAATTCGAATGGACTCGGACAATCAAGAAAAGACTTCTTTCATCGCTAAATTCTACACCTACTATTATAATGTAATGCCATTTGGATTAAAGAATGCCGGTGCCACCTATCAATGCCTAGTAAACCGGATGTTCGAAGAACAGATAGGAAAATCAATGGAAGTTTATATTGATGATATGTTGGTCAAGTCCCTACGAGTAGAGGACCATTTGAAACATCTGTAGGAGATCTTCGACATACTGAATAAATATAATATGAAGCTGAACCCGGAGAAGTGCGCATTCGGGGTCGGATCGGGAAAATTCCTCGGGTTCATGGTATCCAATAGAGGGATCGAGATCAACCCCTACAAAATCAAGGCCATAGAGGACATCACCGTGGTTGACAACGTCAAGGCCGTTCAAAGACTGACCGGGCATATAGCCGCCTTGGGCCGGTTCATCTCGAGGTCCTCGGACAAAAACCATTGGTTCTTCTCACTGTTAAATAAGAAGAATAACTTTTCCTAGACCCCAGAATTCCAATAAGCTTTGTAAGAGCTCAAATGATACCTATCGAGTTCGCCCCTGCTGCATACTCCGAAGGCAGACGAATAGCTGTACCTCTACTTGGCGGTTTCCGAGGTGGCGGTAAGTAGAGTCTTAGTCTGGAAGGAAGAAGGTATGCAATTTCCTATTTACTATGTCAGTAGAACTCTAGCCGAGGCCAAATCAAGGTATCCTCACCTGGAAAAATTGGCGCTCGCTTTGCTAAGCGCCTCTAGGAAGCTAAAGCCGTACTTTCAATGCCACTCCATATGTGTCGTGACCTTTTAACCGCTAAGGAACATCATGCACATGCCCGAGCTCTCTGGCCGGTTGTCGAAATACGCCATGGAAATTAGTGGGTACGATATCGAGTATCCACCCCGAACAACCATAAAATCTCAGATTTTGGCAGACTTCATGGATGACTTTACGCCGACCTTAATACCCGAAGTCGAAAGGGAATTACTGTTAACCTCGGGACCATTTCGGGAATCTGGACCCTTTTCAGGAATGATGCCTCTAACGTGAAGGGGTTCGGACTCGACATCGTATTAAAACTACCCACAGGAAATGTTATTAGGCAATCTATTAGAATTGTGAAATTGATTAACAATGAGGCCGAGTATGAGGCCATGATTGCAGGTTTAAAATTGGCTAAAATCCTTGGGGGCCAAGGTGATCGAAGCTAAGTACGACTCCCTCCTCGTGGTAAATCAAGTTGACGAGACATTCGAAGTAAAAGAAGAACGGATGAGAAGGTACTTGGACAAATTACAGGTAACCCTACATCAATTCAGGGAATGGACCCTGCAACATGTACCCCGAGATCAGAAGAGTGAGGCCGATGTAGTGGCTAACTTGGGGTCGTCGATCGATTTTGATGAATTCAGTTCGGAACAGTAGTGCAGCTAATGAACTCGATGATAGAAGAAGGTCATGCCGAAGTAAACTCAACGAGTTTAACTTGGGATTAGAGGAACAAATACGTAGACTACTTGAAGACCAGAAAATCGCGTTCGGATCCCAAAGAATCGAGAGCCCTACGCACCAAGGCTGCTCAATTTAGCTTGGTCGAAGGTGCATTGTTCAGGAGGACCTTCGACGGCCCACTAGCCAGATGCTTGGGACCGGGGAGACAGAATATGTCATGAGAGAAGTTCACGAAAACACTTGTAGGAACCATTCGGGGGCAGAATATTTGGTTCGGAAACCAATTAGGGCTGGCTATTTCTAGACCAAAATGGAGAAAGATGCGAAGGACTTCGTACGGAAATGCGACGACTGCCAAAGACATACCCCGATGATCCATCAACCAGGAGAAATACTCCACTCGATCTTGTCCCTGTTGCCATTTATGAAGTGGGGAATGGACATCGTCGGTCCCCTACCATGGGCACCCGATAAAGATCAATTCATATTATTCATGATCGATTATTTTTCCAAATGAGTTAAGTCTCAAGCATTCGCAAAGGTCCAGGAGAAAGAAGTCATTGAGTTCATCTGGGATCATATAATATGTCGATTTGGAATATCGGCCGAGGTCGTTTGCGACAACAGAAAACAATTCATTGGCAGCAAGGTGAGTAAGTTTTTCTAAGATCACAAGATAAAAAAATACTATCAATGCCTTATCACCCTAGTGGGAACGGGTAGGCAGAATCAACGAACAAGTCTATACTTTAAAACCTGAAAAAGAGGTTGACCGGTGCGAAAGGGAAATGGAAGGAGATCCTGCCCGAAGTCTTGTGGGCATACTGTATGACTTCGAAATCAAGCACCGGGGCCACCCCGTGTCCTTGGTCTATGAAGCCGAAGCATTGATACTAGTCGAGGTGGGAGAACCAAGCCGCAGGTTCCAATATGCAATCGAAGAGCCAAACGGCGAGGCCATGATCACTAGCCTGGAATTATTGGATAAAAGGCGGGAGGCAGCCCTGGTCCGGTTGGCCACCAAGAAGGAGCGAATAAAAAGGTATTACAACCAAAGATCTAGCCTTCAACACTTTCAAGTTGGGGACTTGGTGTTAAGGAAAGTAACGCTACACACTAGGAACTTGAACGAAGGGAAGCTAGACCCGAACTAGGAAGGACTGTATCGAGTTGTCGGAATAACTAGCAAAGGCTCATATAAACTCAAAGCGAGAAACGACGTACAACTACCAAACTATTGGAACGTGACACACTTAAAGCGGTACTACTGCTAAGGTACGAGCTCAATTACTTTTTAATCATGTTATAAATCGGACTAACATATGCAGGTAATCGGCCAAGGACAGATGTGGCTCTTAGATCTGAAAGCACATGTTGCACTTTTTTTCCCTTGAACCGGTTTTGTTCTGAATTAGGTTTTTCGGCAGGGTTTTTAACGAGGTACAAGTAAAACGTGCTACCTTAGATTTGAATACCGGCTTCAAACCGGAATCAATGATTGTTTGCTTCAGGTCAACAGTATTCGAGCCCTCACGAGTTCGACCTCTAATATTGGGGGCCATTACCCTCGGATTAAGATCTTTAGCAAGGGAAAGGGAAAATTGTACGTACTAAAAGCTAAGGCTTGGTGGTTAGGATTAATTGTTAGGTCTAAACGGTCGTATGAACCATGCCCACATAGTCAACTCTAGACACGACACAAGTTTTATGCGCCTTCGATCAGGTACCATGCATACTAAGAAATGAAAGAAATTTCTACTTCCCTTGCACTTTTGTTACTACGCATTTTGCTTCTTCGATCATGGATTCTAAAAGCCCACGGGCTACCCCTACTCAGGGACTGTCTAGCCCAGGAGCTATCCCTACTCGGGGACTGTCACCCGATGAAAATTCGGACGACCCGGGCTACCGAATTCTGAAGGCACCAAACCCATTAGGCGGTGCCCAAACATAAAAGGCTACGACCAACCTTACGAATATTCGAAACCTACTAAAAGGTTAATCTTGGCAAAAACATCGTCTAAAAACACTTAAGCATATTAAAAGCCTCCTGTCTCATCGAGGGTTCAGAGCCACAAGCGAACCAAAGTTGCATCGAAGTCGAGCTCCGTTCGAACCTCTGAAAAACGGATGCATCAGAACTACATCTGATTCCATACTAAAGCATTAAAAAATTACGCAAATAGAAATTGCAAGAAAATGCTGAAAAAGTAAAGACACGGTATTGCCAGAAAGGGAAAATTTTTATATATTCCAAAATATATTTACAAAGGCCCGATAGAATGACCTCAAAATAAACAAAAACAATATCCATAAGGAAAACTAGAAAAATACTAAGGCATCAACGTCTAGTCTTCACCGGGGCTCGACTCGTCGTCAGAACCATCGTAGCCCTCGGAACCCTTGGAGCCTTCAAGACCCTCAAGCTTGTATAGATCCTTTGCCTCGGCCTCGAGCCTCCTAGATTCTTTAATCTCGGCCGATAGGTCAAAACCTCGGGCATGGATCTCTTCGAGGGTCTCTCTTCGGGATAGCCGCTTTATGTACTCAGTCTCCGTCCTTAAGCGGGTCTCGGCTGCCTCCACATTGGCCTTATACTAGGCCACCATTTCCTCTACACCAGTAGAGGTCGCATCTAATTTGGATCTCAGTGCATCATATTCTTGTCCAAGAGAATCCCGTTTCATGACGGCAAAGCTCAGTTGTGCCCGGAGATCATCATTCAGCCGAGACCACTTATCGGCTTTGTCCTTCTCTACCCAGAGTTGGTTCTTGACCGATGCTAGATCCACCTTCGCAGCTTCCTTCTCCGAAGCCAGCATGTCCATCCTGCCCTTCCACACTTCTGTCATGGCCTTGACCTCGTCCATCTCAGCCCGGAACTGGTCGATTAGGTCTATCTTCTGTTGGACTGCGAAGTTGTGTTGTTAGTCACCACGACTAGCTTCTCATTTTTAGCTTCAAAGATCTTTACCTTCTCCACCAGGTCGGTGTGTTCCCACTTCAGGGTCGAGGCCTCCTTCTGAGCTTTTTCTAGCTCGGCTTGGAGAATCGAGAGATCTTTAAGGGCCTCGTGTTGTTGCTCACTAAGATCCCTATACATGTCCTTCTTCCAGACCTGTTCTTTAAGCTCGAACTCGAGCTGGCTAATCTCCAAGCAGTACTGCAGGAAGATTTCATGGTGAAGCACTAAAGCCTGAAAAATAATGAAGTTAGTAGAGGACATCAAAGACCAAAGTAAAATTCACAAAGGGGTACATAGGGATAATGCCTTACCCGGTTCAACGCCTGTTGCGCCTCGTTGAAGAGGATCGACGTGTCCACCTCGTTCATCTTTTCTTGGTCCTCCTCGGTCACCAGGCATCAGAGGTAGCTGGCTACACCCACCGGAGCAGTCATGACCCGGGCATCTTCCGGGATTTTAAGAATGACCGTTCTCTTGCGCTCCAGGTCCATGCTCAGAGCAGGAAATTGCTTCACTAGTTTTGGGAGCGAACTCGGCCCATCAGCTCCCGAGGGCATGTCCTTCTTCGGGACCTCCAGGTGACCAAGTCCAGAAACATCCTCCAGTGCGGCCATATCCATGCCGTCGAAAAACGTGTTGAGGGCATCGTTTGGGCCCTGCGCTCCCTCACTTGACTTTTCTTTCCCCGTTTGGGCCTCTTCAAGCATGGACTCAGTATAGGAGGGTGTCTCCACGATGTCAATAACATCGGTCGCCTCCTTCGAAATGGGAGCGGCTTCCTGGGAGGCCGCAACCTCCGTCTCTCTCTCTCTGGTTTTCGAGTTAGAGGAGGACCGACCTCATGGTCCTCTTTCTCGGTCATCGCCTACTCCCCCTCATTAAGGGTTGACCCATGAGCGATGAAAAGGTCATCATCTTCGGGCTCATCTCTGAACCGGTAGAGAGAATCGGGGTCCGGTATCCTGGACTTGGTACTCTTCTTAGGCTTCCAGTCCGGATGGTCACCCTCTTCTTCTTCGCTTTGGGGTCCAGGGAACCCGAGGACTTTCTCTTCTTCTTCTTCTTCTTCTTCTTCTTCTTCTTCTTCTTCTTCTTCTTCTTCTTCTTCTTCTTCTTCTTCTTCTCCTCCTCCTCCTTCGCGGCAGCCCCAGGATGTCCCAACATGGAGGGATCGGCAAGAGAGGACGGATCCTTATCCTCATCCAGCGGCCTAAGTTCGGTGGTCTTAGACAGACCTGTAAGAAAAGAGAAAGGGTTAACACTGTGTAAGTTAAGAGCGTGGTGATAACTATTCAGGAAAAAACCTTACCATGAGAACGGTTCTCCCATTTTTCCCTTCGAACGTTTGCGCCATGAGCGCTCGGAGTACAATATCTACTTGCATATCCCCTCAATCCACTCCTTGAATTGGAGGATTGCATCAGGAACTTAGGCAATAACTGCACGACCACAAACACAGGGAATGAGAGAAATAATAAAAGAAAAGGAATACTCAAGAAAGACAATACTTACGGGATGCATTCCACTCCTCAGGGAACAACAGAAACTCGGGAGGGATCCAGTCTTCGGTTTTAACCCGAACGAACCTCTCCTGCCAGCCTCGGTCTCTATCCTCGTCGATGATCGAGAAAGGAGCCTTGCTTGCTCGGCGAACGGGCTTGATCAGTCCCCTCGAAAGATTCGGGGACTGTATAGGCGTAGTAGATAGTTGAGGGTGAACCAAGGGGATTTGGTGTTGTTCACAAAATGGCGTAAGAGGATCACGGTCCTCCAGAAGGACGGGTGGATTTGCCCAAGACACACCTTGTACCTTTTGCAGAAAGCAAGGACTATGGGGTACACCGGGCAAGCGTGAAGGGGTAAGTGTAAACACTCAGACACTCAGATACCCCTTCACGTGAGTGGTAATATCGTCATTGGGCCGGGGAACGATCACGTCCTTACCCTCCCATATACAGTCCGCTCAGACTATGGGTAAGGTTTCTTCAGTGACATAGCATATGTATCTCCGTGCTCCCTCGCCTTGGTCTTGTTGACTAGAGGCCTTCTCGACCTTGAAGTCGTCCCCGATAGAGAAGCTCCCGGGTATGAAGCTCTTCATGGAGGGCTCCTGAGCCACTTCAGGAATGGCAACCTCGGCATCTGCGGCTAGGTGGAAAGATGGAGCAGCCTGCTGAGGCACTGACTTAGAAGTTTTTGACATTATGGTCTGAGAAATATGAAGGTCTGAAGTAGAGTATGAAGGTTTGAAGAAAAATATGAAGATTTGAAGATGGTATGAAGGTACAAAGGTCTGGGTTGAAGGTTCAAAGAAGATGTATAATATTGAAGATGAAGATATGAAGGCTCAAAGAACAATGTATGAGGACTTGGAGAATTTGAAAACCGTTTGAAAGTTCGGGGGTAAAATCTAGAGTCGGAAAGTGGAAGAAATGAAAAAGGTTGATGCTTTTATAGGGGAAGAACGATATATGCGCGACGTTTCGCATTCAAAGGCAGCCAGCCGGTGTAAGTCAGAACGACGCGACTGATGGGACGTTTCGATTTACCCATCATCTCAGTTGTAATGTACGAAGGAAAGAATCGGGGTTCATTTATCATTTTCCATCATTTCGGCAAACCTACTCTCCGAAAAACGAGGAGACTATCAGTATACGGATAAAATTAGGGATAATGCATACCCCGATTTCCCGATGGAGAAAACGGAAGGAGGGCACGAAACGAGATTGAAATCAAGGATAGGAGCCCATCGTATCGAGATCTATGAAAGGTGAATAGTGTGTTCATCATCGGGCATGATAAAGCAACGCTCCCCGGACCCAGAACGAATTCTAAGACCTCGAGAAATATGGTAAATGGTTACGCATGACGGATATAGGGCCATGATATTCGGTAAGGTACGGATATCACGACGCGGATCTCGCTCGATGATGGTTACAGATCAGTAATTAATGAGAAAAGGAAGAGTTTTACCTTTTTTAGACTTGTACTATGAATGAAACTCTCCTACTATATAAAAAAATAATAATTTCCTTGATGAGACATATTGTAACATGCGAATTAAGGCAATACAAATTCATTCTCTGCTTTCTAGCTACTGCTGAAGTTCTTATTTAACTGTTTTGTTCTTCATTCACAATTGGGCTCGAACCAAGGGTCCGATCGAGGGCAAAATTACTGTTCAAACTAGGATCGGGCTAGTCCATAGCATTACAACTGGTTTGATCGTTTATTTTGTCTTTAACTCATTTATCTAATATTTTTGATTATTTCTGTCGAATCAATCAACGTATCCTTAAAACCGCATACAAATTTAATTGTTATCCGATTTAAGGGTAAACCGGCAGGCATCTAAAAGTTCAATATTAGAAGAATCCAGTGTTTGTCATTGCGGTGATTATACTAGGTTGACTTCACAAATTCCGGTCGCAAATTTTATGTTTGTAAAGTCTGAAGATTGAGTAATTTATTACTTTTAAAATAAATGATGGTATATGTTTTAATTGAAATACTGATAAATATTTGTTGGATTGTGTAGAAAAATGGTGGATGCAATAATTTTAGGTGATATGATGGGCCACAGTCAAATTGAACACATGGTGTTGTCGGGGTTGAGAAGGACCCTAGTTGAAGCTGAAATAGCCAATGTGAAGTTTGAATTACTATGCAGGATCAAAAGCTGAAGACACGGATCTACTTAAAACGCTGTTGAAAGAAGCTGAAGAACAAAGAGATCAACTGAAGGAGAAATTGTTAGAAACTGAATAAGAGAGGAATCAACTGTAAGGGAAGTTGAAAGAGGATGAAATACAGAGAAATCGACTGAGGCTGTTGTTTGATTTATTGTTACTGTTTATTATATGGTAATGGAGCATAGTAGATTAGGTTTATTTTTATCTTGGTATCTGGTTGGACAGGATAAGTTCTAAAATATATTTATTTATGGATTGTGTAGTAACCGATTTTGGGGAAGATCGTAGTGTAATGTACATATCATCTTTTTTAAGGAAGTATGGTATATTGGTTCAATTTTTGCCTAATATCTTCTTTTATCAAGGCTAATATCATTGAAATTTAACTGAAACAAAATAAATCGAGCAATGGTTGATAATTAAACAAGCATATCGAACCGAGTAATTTTCTTAAAGAAATAAGGATAGTTGCATATTGAAGTGAAAAAGCGTCATATGACCACATAAATTAAAAACAAATTACAATTCTAGCGACTTTACCCAATACTATTCATCAGGATAGAAGCACTAAACATCATCATTCGATAGAAATATGTAATATTGTAATATGATATATAGTGAAAAATTTATATCGCTACATTTTTATGCATAGTACATAAGGCAAGTGTTACGATCCAAAATTTCACCGGAGTCGTGATGGCGCTTAACATCGCTTGATAGACAAGCCAACAATAGATCTACATAATTAAACTCCAACAACGATAAGAAATAGCCTCAAATAGCGGAATATCATAAATAAATAAAGTCATAATGACAATACAACTGAAACTACCTAAAATCTGGTGTCACCGAGTGCATGAGTTCTATAGAGTACTAAATACAAAGTTTGAACAACATATAATACTGTTTGAAAGGCTAAACAGTAATAACATAAGATAAAGGAGGGGACTTCAAGGCCTGCGAACGGCACAACAATGCTACCTAGAAATCTCCAAGCAAATCTAGGTAACAACTCACTAGCAACCACCACTATCAGCAATACCTGGATCTACACATGAAGAGCAACGTGTAGTATGAGTATAACCGATCCCATGTACTCAGTAAGTAGCAAGCGTAACATTGGAGAAAGCAGTTGCGAGGTATGCAAAGTCCGATGCTCACCTCTAACACCCAACAATTATAATAACGAAACAATGGCATGTAAGGAAAAATAACTCAAATAACAACAGGTTCAACTCTAACACGATAAGAGGAGAAATAGGCATAATTTTTAGGTATATCGGTCAAAACATCAACTTTTTCACAAAAATCACTTAGATAGGGATTCATCAAGGTAAACTGTAATTTTAAGCTCTAAACATCAAGTAGAGACATTAAATACCAATTAGCATGAGAAAAATACAACTCAATGTCTGCATGTCAAATATACATGCCAAAATAAATAACATCACAATTAAATCCTCACATATGCACAATCATAACACGCCCATGGCTCCTGGTACAAGTACCCATTAATCATGCTCTCAACACTCTTATGGTGCCTGGTACAATAACCCTGAATCATTACAAACACACAACTCAACACTGTACGGGTGCCTAACATAAGTCCCTCACTAAGCACATCCCGTGTGCCTGCATTTACAGGGCCCAAAGTAACATGGTATTTCACATGAATACGGAGGGACGGATCCTAGCCCAAGCGCTGATCGGATCAAAGTCAATGATCAATATCACTCAGCCCAATATTGGGTCTTGACGCAAGCGTCACCTCACTATCAATATCAATCACGACACTATGGCCCAAGATCAGTCATCAATCTGCTCAATATGGCTTTATGGCCCAAAATCAGTCATCAATCTGCTCAATATGGCTTTATGGCCCAAAATCAGTCATCAATCTCCTCAGGTCTCAATATGCTACCATCTCACAGTATCATAATCAAAATATCGCACGAAATATATCAACGCGCCATAACTTAGTTCCAACCAGTGTCTCACACAAGGACACCAACAATATATGTGATAACATATAAAAATGCATAGGGATAAAGATATAACACGCGTATATAATATCATGACTGAACAATATGACTACAGCTAGTGCAAATAGCTTAACATAGCAAGAATAGCCCTATCATATCTGAAACATATAAGCAAATAATATAGACATGGTTTCTAGCATGAATTATAGCTCATGTAGTACAAATGGAGGAAACACTGTATCAAAGAGGCATGATAGCAAAACAAGGCATATAATAGCCTAAGATCTACATGGATCATGAAAAACTACAGTGCACGCATATACACTCGTCGCCTCGCATATGCGTCACCCCCAACATATAACAAGTATTCTAGCATACGAGTGAAATACCCACAATCCAAGCCCAGGCAAGATACTTATCTCAGGCTAGTCTTCAACCTCAAATCGCATAAAACAACTCATTCTCGCCCTCCAATCACGCAATTCCAATCCAAACATCAACTAAGAAAGTCAACCAATAGCGTAGGAAGTGATCCCAAACCATAAGTTTCGATCTTTGAAGAATTTCAATAAGTCAATAAAAGTCAACCCTGGCCAGCACACCCAAAATCCAAAATAAATACCTAAATTTGATGACCCATAATTTACTGAGTCCAAATATATAATTAGTTTCTAAAATCGAGTCCAAACAAATCAGTACTCAAATTTCACTTTAAAATTCCAAGTTTTAAGTGTATAAATTCATGGGGAATCAATATATAAAACCAAATCCAAGTGAGAATATCTTACCTCTAATGTAGTAGTAAAAATGCTCTTCAAAATCTCCTATTCTTGAAGTCTAGGGCTTAAAATATAAAAGAATAGGTAAATCCCGAAAATGGCAACTTATATACTCTGCCCAGCAGTACTCTTCGTGATCGCGACAAACACTTCGCGATCGCAATGCATAAATCAACACTGCCTATGACCCTTCTACGTGAACGCAACCAATACTATGCCAATGCGAAGGACAACTGACCTCATCACTCCGAGAACACGAGGGACCAGATGCGGATGATTGTTGTCCGACCTCCTCCAACTCTTCACGAACGCGATATCCATCATCACAACACTCTGTAAACGCGAGTTCCTTCCCGCGAACGCGATGTACAATTTCCAAAAGGCCAAAATCCTTCTCTGCGATCGTGAGTCTTGCTCCATGATCGCAATGCACTGCAACACACTAACATATCAACTATGTAAAACTCAACCGAAATGGTCTGAAACCACCCTGAAACACACTCGAGCGCCGCAGGACCCCGTTAAATTATACCAACAAGTTCAAATATATTATCCAAAGGCTTAAAACACTAGAAATAACATCAAAACCAAGAATTGAAAATCAAAATCATTCTCTTAACTTTCAAACATTCAAATTTCGCCAAACTCATTCAAATCACACTTAGACTCTCCGGATCAAAGCCAAACTTCGTACACAAATTTCAATCAACTAAATGAATCCAACCAATGTCTCAAAAGCACATTAAAAGTCCGATAATTCCATGTTCAACTTCCAGTCAAACCAATGAATTTTCCAATTCTTCAAATTGCCAACTTTTGACAAATCGAGTCAAAACTTTCTAGAAACATCTAAATTCAAATTTGAATATATGCCCAAGTCCAAAATTAAAATACAAACCTATTTAAATCATCAAATCCCGATTTCGAGGTCGTTTACTCAAAAGTTAAACCTTGGTCAACTCTTCCAACTTAAAACTTCCAAAATGAGAATCACCCTTCCAAATCAATCGCGAACCTCTCGAACATCAAAACCAACCATATATGCAAGTCATAATGCATCCTATGAAGCAACTAAAAGTCTCAAACTGTCGAACTTAATGCTAAATCTCAAAATGACTGGTCGGGTCGTTATATTCTCCCCTAATTAAATATATGTTCATCCTCGAATGTACTAAAAGTCATTCTAAAGCTGCCAAAACTACTGTATATCTCATCATGCACATACCCATGGATAATCTCATGTCACCTCAAACCATATAAGCCTATTAATACAATCCGGACTGAAGATTCTTCCTTCAACCTTGGCTTAAAATCCATAGAACCAACTCTAGCTTTTGGAACTCCCTCTGAGATCTGATTCTTATATATATACACTGTATCAATCTCAACAAGCTGTATCAATCCATAAGTATACTCCTAAGATGTAACCACACAATGTACCCCATAGCTCATATATTTGTAGCAATACCTTCAGGCTGCAATAACTGCCCATTACCATACTCGGTACTAATAATATACCTCATACCAATAAAAACCTTGTTCTAAACCTTTGCAACACTGCTAACGATAAAAGAAACATGTAGAAACTCATAACCATCCATCAAATCAACAAATTGTGCAATTTCTCATGCCCGACAAGAACCATTACCAAGTTCTAAGTTGACTAATGACATTCTTCATCCAAACCTACCGTATCCAAATCCGATTGCACTAATTCTAGGTCTAATAGTCCCAGCTCGCCTAGTACAAGCTGCTCGACCGACATGCCACATCAAATACCATCAAGAACATCATACGATGTGATCCGTGTGCCAAATAAGTAACCACTCAAATATGACCAATAATGAGAAGGAAACCAAAAGAGATCCATCTGGCAAGTGTAATAGACACAACAACAAACGCGTAATGCTATGAACCCATCTCCAAAAGGAAAAGCAACACACACGAAATAAGTACAAGGAATCATATCCAACATAAATCTTTTGCGGCATGCAAACAATCCACACATAATACCGTTGTGGCTTGCTACCCGATCCATGACACATACAATCAGCTATCAAATTCTGAGCACACTTCCACAATCTGCAACCAGAGGGATAGTCCGCCTCTCAAAAATATAATCTCCAAACTACGAGAGTACCAGAATCTCCATACTTGATCTCTAACTTTCCCTCGTGAATGATTGGCACATCACGCATGCATAATCACCCCATGAGAGATACTCCCTTAACCTTCAAAACCAAGTGGTTAAACTTGAACATCAACAATTACCTACCACGTGATTTCTGTAGTACTAGTCAAGCATTCACAAATCAATACACAATGCATCTTCTGCAAAACACACCCTTCTCAGGAGATATAAAATAGTGCTAGCATACTCTCAAAAATCTAAAATCGCTCATGATATCTAAAACTCATGACAGTCCTTTCAAAACTGAACCGCAACCTTGTCCATTCAATCCCAATTCCATACAGCTCAATGCATTTATCATGCTATTATGCAAAAATACGAGAATCCTATTATCAACTCTGAATCACGAATAGGATACACACTCCATCGAGTCAAAACCTTCCTCTTAGATCAATTCAGAAGTAAATCACAACACACAACAAAATTTTTATATTTGTAGAAGACACTAATTGCAAGTCGTGGTAAAAAGTATCACAAACTCTTCGAAATCCATATGCACATAACCCATCTATCAAAATAGAATCTCTCTAATTAACTAAGTCACGCAGACTACCAAATCTAAAAGTGTTATAACAAAACACCTGTAAATCCTGATTATACCAAAAGAGCCGATCATCTCTATTACCATTCTGATCCCAGCCACTGCTAAACAGGCCCAACTTCTTCAAATTTCTCATGACCCGCCTTCACGACAATCCTACTCTTTCCCAGTACACTATGGACCTCAATCAAAACTCATCTCAATTGATTCCAACATGGGATCTCATCATCCTAATACTCGTAAAGCCACTTTATTCCCTATTATACACCCAATAGTACCTCAAATCAAATACCTGCTCTGAAAAGGGCTTCTATGAATCTGAAGTTGTTCCTTCCATCTCTCAAACGCTATCTCACAGAACCAATAATGATACAGAAGTTCTCCAAGTCTCATTTACAATTCAATGCAAATCTTGAATCTTTAGTCACATACAAATACAGAAATTCATAGATACCACATATTGAATCTTGAACCCACCAGAACCTTCTCGATAGTCACCCACTCAGTCCTAGTCCTAATTACTTAGCCAATCATACCGAACGATTAGTGCCCCGTTAACACATGAATACTCCAAAAATAAATAATGTACTAAATCCTTTCCCTTCCACACTACCTCAATAGGAGAATATCAAACTTGAGTCCTTCCACGACCCCCATATATCACTAAGGTGAAGTACAACACCCATCCGGAAAATTTCTTGCCCGAATCATCTTCGAAGTCATAATCTTTAAGTCATATCTAATCCAAAAACATCCCTTAGTCTAGAATCTATAACAATACATGACAAGATGACCCAATCGTCGATGGTCGACTCCCTCACTTGGCCTTAAGCCGTAATCACATAATCCAAGAACCCATAATGACTGCTCCTCGTTATCTGCCATGACCCCACACTATTACTTAGTTGAATTTTGTCATAAGCTTATGTTACACCAACCATAACGTACTCCAAATGATCAACCCAATGCACACTCAACCTTGTGAGGGTCATACTACCTTCCTCAAGCGATCCAGACCCAAATTGTAGCACATACATCCCTTTGGGTAGAAGGTAAAATTCTTCATGTGAACCTCATAAGAATTCATGCAACCTCCAAAATCTCACAGGAGATAGTCCACATCTATAGCCCCATACATCTCTCTATGACCTGCTTTAGGTACAACTACTGTGTAATCAATTAAATCCTCCCGAGTCCATTGTCACGAACCAAAATCCCACCAAATCTTGAGGGCACATAACCTAACCCATTAGGTAATCCAAACAGTACACGTCACCACTATAATGAGAAATCATCAATATTAATAATAAAGACTGCAAAATAACTCAATACAATTATCCCAAGGACTGGTAGTATAAGTCATGAGCCACTATGATTTAGATTTATAAAACTGATGCAAAGTATAAATATAATATCCGTTTGAAGTCCACACAGACTAAAATAAAGTGTAAGCCACCATGAACAAGAGGTAGCTTGGATAAAGAACGTTGGTACATCTGCAATGCAAGGCTTCGTCTTCCACTGCTACTCAGCTCCAAAATCTGCACACAAGGTGCAAAAGTATAGTATGAGTACAACTGACCCCATGTACTCAGTAAGTATCTTGACTAACCTAAAAGAAGTAGTGACGAGGTTTTAAATTCCAAAAGATACTCATATAACCGGTACTGCTCAATAACATATAACATAGAGAAGAATCCAAGGAATCAGTCACAGAATAATAGATATCAAATAGTAAGAGTGCACAACTGAGATACAGATAATAAACCAATTTTGCCAATTTCGCAAATCTTGAAATTACAACTTGTATCAACCCAGCATAATATGAGACTTACACCAAATAGCGTGTACTCAAATGCTCAAACATAACCATAGGGTGTCGGTGCATAACAATGGCCCAAATGTATATTAATAGCCAAACAATATGCTCATAAGAACTTTACAAGAATCCAATATATCAATGAATGATGAAAACATTCTTATCACATCAATACGATGCGCTACCGACAACTCCAAAAAAATGAGAAAATAACCCAACATAGGGAAAATCCATCCTGACAACCAAATCGTCAAATACAATAGGGGCATAGGATCGCATGTTAGTAGCAACAAAGGAAAACATGTAAAATGCATGATAAAACATAAGGAATTCACTTGCACAATCAAGAATGTCACCCTCGTACTCCACATTTCATCACAATAACAATATCCACCCTTATTGCTCTATACCCCGACACAATAATAATATTCACCCTTATTACTCCATATCCTGACATAATAACAATATCCACCCTTATTGCTCAATAACAACAATATCCACCCTTATCGCTCCGTAATAACAATATCCACCTTTATCGCTCTTTAATAACGATATCCACCCTTATCGCTCCGCAATAATAATATCCACCCTTATTGCTCCGTGCCCCGACACAATAACAATATTCACCCTTATCACTCCGTACCCCGACACAATAACAATATTTACCCTTATCGCTTCATACGCCGACACAATAACAATAACCACTCTTATTGCTCCGTGCCCTGACATAATAACAATATCAATCACAATCGCACGACAAAAACCTCGTTCTGACACAATAAATATATCAATCACAATCGCACGACAAAAACCTCATTCCAACACCAAATCAATCCGCCCAACATGTCCATATGTGCCATAATTATAACAATTCAACAAACATCGACAACAACATACCAGTGTAATCCCACAAGTATGGGTCTGGGGAGGGTAGTGTGTTATCACGGACTAGATCCCAACCTGTCATGATGGAACCTATCACATTACTAGGCAAGCCGACAATCACATGACAACTTCATATTTGAATTTAAAACATGATTTTTAACAAGTTCAACAATGGAAAATCTCATAGATAACTGATATAAACAACTGAAACTCAACAACAACAAATCCCAAAATCTTGGTGTCACCGAGTACATGAGCTACTAACGTCAACATAGTCTAAAACTCTAATACATTTGTCTGAGAAAATAGCACAATACTGAAATAAAATGAAAGGAAGGAGAGTCAAGGTCTGCGGGTGTCATAGCAACTACCTCGAAGTTTTCGAGAAGGTACTAACACTAGATCTAGAAATCACCGCGTCCATATGTACTTGGATCTGCACACGGAGTGCAGAGTGTAGTATGAGTACAACCGACCCAATGTACCTAATAAGTAACAAGACTAACCTTGGGCTGAAAGCAGTGACGAGCTCAGAAAGGTACAGTCCGAATCAGAATAATGACAACACATATATAACAAGATAATGATAGTAATAACTCAGAGAACTTCCATATTCAGTTCGTACACAGTATATAAATTTAAGCTCAACACTGATAAAATATGCCAAGTATAACTAGCAGGAGGATTGTTGCATCTCTATGCCTACATGTCAAATATGCAAGTCAAATGTAATGCATCACAGTGATAATTCCAGGTACTCACACTCTCAGAGTACTCAATCTGTCTACCTCAAACCTCCACTCTTCACAAACAATCACTCAGCACGGTACGGTACGTGCGCTCACTACTGGTATGTCAGATTCCGGAGGAGCGGATCATGCCAAAGCGCTAATATAAAGCCAATATGACCTGATGCGATGTGCAGTCCAATTCCATAATAATAAATAAGCCAATAAGGTCTGCTGTAGCGTGCAACCTGATCCATAATAATAATAGATATAAAGCCAATATGGCCTGCTGTGACGTGCAACCCGATCCACAATATCACTCTCAACACAGCTCTTAGGCCCCAACTTAGTCATCATTCTCTCCAGTCTCACGGGCTCACATATCTCATACCACTCAGCCCAAACAATGATAACATGATGTAACAGTAATGATAACAGAGACTAAGATATGATATGCAAATAAATGAATATGACTGAGTACATAATTACAACTTAAGCAAATAACTCAACAACAGAAATGACCTCAGTGGGTCCCATCATAATAAGCACATAACCTAAACATGATTTCTAACATGAATCACAACTCAATTACTCTAACACGTAGAAATTACACATATAAAAATAAGACTAGGTAACTACACAGTACCACATAATCAACCGAGTCATAATTACCACGGTGCATGCCCACACGCCCATCACCTAGCATGTGCGTCACCCCAACACCAACCATATAACACGTATTCCAGGGATTCATACCCTCAATACCAAGTTTAGAAGTGTTGCCTCAAAGTGCGCAACTCAATGCTCCAACAAACCCTTGCCTCATGAATCAGCTTCCGAACGACACAAATATAGTCACAAACAACTTAATATAATCAATACATGCTATAGGAATCGATTCCATATGATAAAGCTAAGTTCCTTAACCAAATACAAAAAGTCAACCCAAAATGTCAACTCCGGGCCCACGCCTCAGAACCCAACAAAATTCACAAAATCCGAACACCCATTCAATAATGAGTCCAACCATACCAAAATTATCGAATTCCGACCACAAATCGGCCCTCAAATTCTCAAATCTTATTCTCCAATACATGGGTCGAAAATTTCCAAATTCTAACTTAGATTTATGATATAGGTGAAATAATCAATGGGTATTCAATATTCATGGACAAAAGTGATAAAAAATCACTTACCTCTTCAATCTAGGTGAAATCCTCGCCAAATATTGCCTTAGTCCGCACTCCAAAATTCTCAATATGAGAGAAGAACTGAAACCCTTCGTTTTAAAGACACTGCTAGCATTTTCACTTCTGCGATCACCCATCCGCTTCTACAGAATTGCTTCGGCGGTCGAATCTCCACATCTACTGAACTCACTTAAACTCCGCCTCTCCACTTCTGCGGCCAAAAGACCGCACCTGTATCATCACACCTACAGATACCCTTCGCGTCTGTGGACACGCTTCTGCGCACCAAAGTCCGCTTTTGTGGAAACACATGGCAAGCTCACCTCCTGCTTACTTCCACTTCTGCGGTCTCTTCCCCGCAGAAGCGACTCCGCTTCTGCGGATTTGCTCACGCAGAAGTGACTCTACTTCTGCAGATTCTCTCACACACCTGCGGTCTAACAATCCCAAGCCTACCTCCGCATATACACATTGCCGGCCACATCTGCGGCTAAAACCCCGCAGGTGGGGTTACACCATAGCTAAACAATAGCCGATTTTCCTTAAGTCCCAAACTTAATCCGAAATCAATCTGATTTTCACCCGAGGCTCCCGGGACCCCAGCCAAACATACCAACAAATTCTAAAACACGATACGAACTTAGTCGAAGCCTCAAATCACATCAAACAAAACCAAAAACACGAATCGCACCCAATTCAAGCCTATTGAAACTAATGAATTTCCTACTTCTACAATCGATGCCGAAACCTATCAAACCAACCCCGATTGATCTCAAATTTTACACACAAGTCATAAATGACAAAACAGACCTATTCCAACCTCCAGAACCAAATTTCGAGCCCGGTATCAACAAAGTCAATTCTCGATCAAACTTTTCAAACCTTCAACTTTTCAATTGTTGCCAATCCAAGCTAAAACGACCTACGAACCTCCAAATCAATATCCGAACATGCTCCTAAGTCCAAAATCACCATACAAAGATATGAGATCCATCAAAACTTCATTTCGAAATTGTTTACACATAAGTCAATATGCAGTCAACTCTTTCAACTTAGGCTTTCAACCTTGGAATTAAGTGTTCCAATTCATTCCGAAACATCTCCGGAAGCGAACCAACCACCCCGGCAAGTCACATAACAAAAAACGAACATAGAATAAACAATAAATGGGGGAACATGGCTGTAATACTCAAAACGATCATCTGGATTGTTACATTCTCCCCTTTTAAACAAACATTCGCCCTTGAATGGGTCTAGAATCATACCTAGAGTCTCAAATAGGTGTGGATAGCTGCTCTGTATCTCCCACTCGGTCTCCCAAGTAGCCTCCTTGACTGGTTGGCCTCTCCACACTTTTACTAAAGCTATATTCTTTGATCTCAACTTTCAAACCTGCCGATCCAAAATGGCCAACGGCTCCACATCATAAGTCAAATCTCCATCTAATTGAATCGTGCTGAAGTACTAAACATGAGACGGATCACCGAAATACTTTCGGACCATGGATACATGAAACATTGGGTGAACACTCGGTAGACTAGGTGGCAATGCAAGCTTGTAGGCCACCTCTCCAATCCTCTCAAGCACCTCAAAAGGGCCAATATACCGAGGGCTCCACTTGCCCTTCATGGGTGAAACTCTGAACAATACCTTCTCTCCCACAATATAGGCAACATCACAAACCTTCCCATCAGCGTAGCTCTTTTTTCTAGACTGTGCCGTGCGAAGTCGATCCTGAATCAACTTGACCTTTTTAAAGGCATCCTGAACCAAATTAGTACCCAACAACCTAGCCTCCCCCATCTCAAACCACCCAACTAGAGATCGACATCGCCTCCCATATAAGGCCTCATACAGAGCCATATGAATAATCGATTGGTAGATGTTATTGTAGGAAAACTCTACAAGCGATAAAAATTGATCCCAAGAACCCCCCAAATCCATAACGCAAGCACATAGCATATCTTCCAATATCTAAATGGTGTGCTCGGATTGTCCCCCTTCTGAGGGTGGAATGCTGTACTCAACTCAACCCGTTTGCCTAACTCTCACTACACTGCTCTCCTAAACTGCGATATGAACTGCGTGCCCCGATATAAAATAATGGATACTGGCACATCGTAAAGGTGAACAATCTAGTGGATATAGATCTCATCCAACCGCTCCAAAGAATTGGTAGTCACCACCGGAATGAAATATGCAAACTTAGTCAACCGGTCTTAATCACCCAAATAACATCAAATTTCTTCAACGTCCGTGGGAGTCCAACAATGGAGTCTATGGTGATATGCTCCAATTTCCACTCAGGAATCTCAAGCCTCTGGAGCAAACCGTCCGACCTCTGATGCTCGTATTTCACCTGCTGACAGTTCAAGCACTGAGCTACAAACTCCACTATGTCTTTCTTCATTCTCCTCCACCAATAGTAGTGCCTCAAGTCCTAATACATTTTTGCGGCACTCGGATGAATGGAACTGCAAACTGTAGGCCTCCTCAAGAATCAACTCACGTAACCTATCCACGTTAGGCACACAAATCCGACCCTGCATATGCAACACCCCATTATCTCCAATAGAAACCTCATCACTATGCTGAACCGTGTCCTTAAGGACAAGCAGATGGGGGTCATCTTATTGATATTCTTTGATGCGATCATATAAAGAAGACCGATAAACACACAAGCTAGAACCTGACTAGGCTCCGAAATATCTAACCTCACGAACTGATTGGCCAAGGCCTGAACATCTGATGCAAGCGGTCTCTCACCAACAGGAATATATGAAAAGATACCCATACCCACTGCTTTTTTTACTCAAGGCATCAGCCACCACAATGGCCTTCCCGGGATGATACAACAATAACAACATACCAAGTATTATCCTATACCGTGGGGTCTGGGGAGGGTAGTGTGTACGCAAACCTTACCCCTACTTTGTGAGGATAGAGGCTATTTCCAATAGACCCTCGGCTCAGGAAACCATAAGCACCACGTTAATGAAAATATAGATAAAAAGGAACAGTACCAAAAAGCCATATAAAAGCAGAATAAAAACAACAAGACAGTAAGGTGATCAACAATGAAAGAAAATAATGGTTAGGCATAAAAACCTACTACCGACAGAAAGTGAGACTGCGTGCCAATACTATTGTTATGAACACTATAGACTAACTACTCTACTACCCTAATCCTCGACCTTCATACCTTCCTATCAAGGGTCATGTCCTCGGTCAGCTGAAGCTGTGCCATATCTTGCCTAATCACCTCTCCCCACCTCTTATTTATCCTACCTCTACTTCTCCATAGGCCCTCCAATGTCAACCTCTCACACCTTCTCACCGGGGCGTCTGTGCTCTTTCTCCTCACATGATCAAACTACCTAAGCCGCGCTTCTCGCATCTTGTCCTCAATAGGGGCCACACCCACCTTGTCACGAATAACCTCATTTCTAATCCTATCTAACCTGATGTACTTGCACATCCATCTCAACATCCTTATCTATGCTACTTTCATCTTCTGTACATGAGAGATCTTGACTGGCCAACACTCAGCCCCATACAACATCGTTGGTCTGTCCACCACTCTGTAGAACTTACCCTTAAGTTTTGGTGGCACCTTCTTGCCACATAAAACACCGGAAGCGAGTCTCCATTTCATCCATCCCGCCCCAATACAATGTGTGACATCTTCATCAATCTCCCCATCCCCTGAATAATAGACCCAAGGTACTTAAAACTCCCTATCCTAGGGATGACCTGCCAGTCCAGCCTCACCTCCCCTTCCCCTCATTGAGTCTCGCCACTGAACTTACACTCCAAGTATTCTATCTTGGTCCTACTCAACTTGAAACCTTTAGATTCCAGGGTATGGCTCCATACCTCTAATTGCATGTTCACACCGTCTCGCATCTCGTCAATCAATACAATATCATCTGCAAATAGCATGCACCACGACACCTCCTCTTGGATGTTACGCGTCAGTCCGTCCATCACCAGAGCAAACAAAAAATGGCTGAGTGCCAATCCCTGATGCAACCCCATCATAACTGGAAAATGGTCTGAGTGCCCACCCACAGTCCTTACTCGGGTCTTTACTCCATCATACATGTCCTTAATCATAGTCGCTTAACAGCTCCAACCATCTCCTCTGCCTCAAATTTAGATCCTTTTGTTTGACCAAGTGCTGTAGAATCCGATAATCTGTAAATACCTCACAAGACACGCTATGAAGATAATGCCTCCAAATCTTCAATGTATGGACAATGGATGCCAACTCTAAATCATGAACGGGGTAGTTCTTCTCATAGGGCATCAACTGGCATGAAACATAAGCAATCACTCTATCCTCCTGTATCAAGACACACCCAATACCAATTCGAGAAGCATCACAATACACTATATATAAACCCAATGCTGAAGGCAAAAATAGAATTGGAGTTGTTGTCAAGGTAGTCTTGAGCTTCTGAAAGCTCTCCTTGCACTCATAGGACAACCTGAATAGGGCACCCTTCTAGGTCAATCTAGTCAAAGGTGCAGCAATGGACGAGAAACCCTCCACGAAGCGGCGATAATATTCGTCCAAGCCAAGAAAACTCCGAATCTTAGTAGCTGAAGATGGTCTGGGCCAACTCTGAACTGCCTCAATATTCTTCGGATCTACTTTAATACCCTCACTGAACACCACGTGCCCTAAGAACGCCACAAAATCAAGCCAGAACTCATACTTGGAGAATTTAGCGTAAAGCGTCTCCTCCCTCAACGTCTGTAGTACAATCATCAGATGTTGTGCATGCTCGTCCTGGCTACGTGAGTACACCAGGATATCATCAATAAATACTATAACAAATGAATCAAGATATGGATGGAATATACTGTTCATCAGATGCTTGAATGATGCTAGTGCATTGGTTAGCTCAAAAGACATTACAAGAAACTCGTACTGACCATAGCGGGTCCTGAATGCCGTCTTCAGAATATTAGAGTCTTGAATCTTCAACTGGTGATACTCATACCTCAAATCAATGTTAGAGAACACCCTAGCTCCATGTAGCTGGTCAAATAAGTCATCAATGCGCGGCAAGGGATACTTGTTATTAATTATAACTTTGTTCAACTGCTTATAATCAATGCACATCCGCATAGTACCATCCTTCTTCTTCACAAACAGAACCGGTGCACCCCAAGGAAACACACTAGGCCTCATGAACCCCTTATCAAGAAGCTCATGAATCCAGTCTTTCAATTCCTTCAACTCTGCTGGTGCCATATAATATGAAGGAATAGAAATGGGCTTAGTGCCCCGCACCAAGTCAATACCAAAATAAATGTCCCTTTCAGGTGGAATACCCGGCAGGTCTGCAAGAAATACATCTAAAAAGTATCGCACTACCGGAACAGAACCAATGGTAGGAGTATCAACATCAACATCCCTCACAAAGGTCAAATATGCCAAAAATCCCTTCCCAACCATCCATTGGGCCTTCAAATATGAAATCACTCTACTGGGAACATAGTCCAAAGAACCTCTCCACTCGATCCTAGGCAATCCCGGCATCGCCAACTTCAAGGTAACTTCACGGTCTTAGCGTGAGAATCTAGAATAACATGACATGGGAAAACCACTCCATGCATAGAATCACGTCAAAATCAACCATACTAAGCAATAAGAGATCAACTATCATCTCCAATCCCAAAATAGTCACCATACACGACCGATATACACTTTCCACAATAATAGAATCACCACCGGCGTAGACACATGAATAACTATAACTAAGGAATCGCAGGGCATATCCAAATAACGAGCAAATACAATGATACATATGAATAAGTGGAACCAGGGTCAAATAATATGGAAGGCTCCATATGGCACATTGAAACATTACATGTGATCACTGTGTGTGAAGCAACACCCTCTGGTCTGGAAGGAAAAGAATAGCATCGAGTCTAACCGCCACCTGATCGGCTTCCCCCTCTAGGGCGACCTCTAGCCACCTTAGCCCTGCCCCGAACTGACTGAGCGGGTGGTGAAGTAACTGGTGCTGAAGTTATAACCTGACCCCTCTATTGAACTGGACCTCTTAAAAGATAGGGATAATACCTCCACATATGTCCAAACTCTCCACACTCGAAGCAACTCTGATTTGTCAATGGCGACGGGGACTGAATTGGACCCCGAGAACCAAAATAACTACTAGAAGGACCTAGCACAGATGAACCCTGAACTGTGGAGCACGGGATGGACTCTGAGTTGGGAGGACACTAAGGGATGACTGACCCAGGCGAGCATTGTATGAACCATAGCTAGGTAATGCACCATGATGAACCAGATGAGCCATTTGAGCGGGCCTATAAGGACTACCCTTGTTGTGGTGGGGTTGTCCTTCAGATGAGGCACTGCTGAAACTAACCGAATCACGAGGCCTCTTGGCCTCCCTCTCCTCACGCTCTTGACTATGAACCTGCTCTAGACATCTAGTAATATCAACCACGTCGTCGAACCTAGCACCTGATGTAATCTCCCGAGTCATGACGAAGCTCAGTCCATAGTTGAGGTCATCAATGAACCTCCTAATCCTCTCCCTCTATGTGGGAACTAGCCATATCGCGTGACAATCAAACTCTTAAAATCTCATCTCATACTGGGTCACTAACATACCTTCCTGGCATAACTGCTCAAACTGCCCACGCAACTCCTCCCTGCGGGTCTGTGGAACAAACTTCTCTAAGAAGAGAACTGAGAACTCATGTCAAGTAAGTGGTGCAGTGCCGGCTGGCCTGCTCAACTCATAGGCCTCCCACCATCTGAAGGCTGCCTCTGACAACTGAAAAGTAGTAAATGATACTCTACTAGTCTCCAGAATACCCGTTGTGCGAAAGATTCGCTGGGAGCTGTCTAAGAAATCCTAAGCATCCTCTGACTCAGCCCCACTGAACTCTGGAGGCCTGAGCCTCCCAAACCACTCTAGCCTCTTCTACTTCTCGTCACTCATAGGTGGACCAACCTAGGCCCGAGCAGCTGCAACCGGCTGGGCTGGTAGTACCCCCAGCATTTGAAGTCCCTAAACTACCTGCTCTGGAGTATGGGTGGTGAGAGTCTAAGCACCTCCCCCGGCCTGAGAAGTGGCTGGTGTGGCCGGAACTGAAACTGCTTGAGAAAGGCTAGTGCATACATTCAATATCTAGTCCACAACCTCCTGAAGGCCTGGAATCACAATGGGAACAATTGGTGCCTGAGCTGGTCTCAAGCTCATCTAGTATCTGCTCCTGAGATGGAGCAACTGGTGGCTCTACAAATGTTGTTCTAGCTGCAGTATAAGCTCCACCTCGGCCTCTACCGCAGCCCCGCCCTCTTGTGGCCCTAGCTGGTAGACTGGTGGCCGTCCATCCAATCCATTTGCACGTGTCCTCACCATTTGTGAGAGAATAGAATAATAGAAGTTTAGTTTCTGGAATTAACAAATCTGCACAACAAGAATACAAGAAAGTAAAGTTTCCTAATGGTTCGGTAGCCTCTCGAAGATAAGTACAGACGTCTCCGTACCAATCCACATGACTCTACTAAACCTTCTCATGACTCGTGAGACCTAAGTAACCTAGTGCTATGATACCAACTTGTAACGATCCAAATCCCAACCTGTTGTGATGGCGCCTATCACATTACTAGGCAAGCCGACAATCACATGACAACTACACATTTGAATTTATAACATGCTTTTTAGTTGTACATGAACAAATCCCAAAATCTATGTGTCACCGTGTACATGAACTACTAACATCGACATAGTCTAAAACTCTAATACAACAGCTTGAGAAAATAGCACAATACCAAAATAATATGAAAGGAAGGAGAGTCAAATTTTGCGGGCATCATAGCAGCTACCTCGAAGTCTCCGAGCACGTACTAACACCAGATCAAGCAATCACCATGTCTAGATGTATCTGGATCTGCACACGAAGTGCAGAGTATAGTATGAGTACAACTGACCAAATGTACTCAATAAGTAATAGGACTAACCTTGGGCTGAAAGCAGTGACAAGCTCAGAAAGGTACAGCCCGAATCAGAATAATGACAACACAGATATAACAAGATAATGACAGTAATAACTCAGAGAACTTCCATATTCAGTTCGTACATAGTAAATAAATTTAGGCATGCTTTCAAGTTCAAAAATTTAAGCTCAACACTGATAAAATATGCCAAGTACAGCTAGCATGAGAAATGTTACATCTCTATGCCTACATGTCAAATATGCAAGTCAAATGTAATGCATCACAATGATAATCCCAGGTACTCACACTCTCTGAGTACTCAATCTGTCTATCTCAAACCCCCACTCATCACACACCATCACTCAAACGATATGGTACCTGTGCTCACTGTTGGTATGTCAGACGCCGGAGGGGCGGATCATGCCCAAGTGCTAATATAAAGCCAATATGTCCTACTGCATCGTGCAACCTAATCCCATAATAATAATTAAACCAATAAGTTCTGCTGCGGCGTGCCACCTAATCCATAATAATAATAATAGATATAAAGACAATATGGCCTGGTGCGGCATGCAGCCCGATACACAATATCACTCACAACACGGTTATCAGGCCCCAACTCAGTCATCATTCTCTCCAGTCTCTGTGGGCTCTTATATCTCATACCACTCAGCTCAAGCAATGATAACATGATGTAACAGTAATGGTAGCAGAGACTGAGATATGATATGAAAATGAATGAATATGACTGAGTAAATAATTGCAACTTAAGAAAATAACTCAACAACAGAAATGACCTCAGTGGGTCCCAACAGAATAAGCACATAGCCTAAATATGATTTTTAACATGAATCACTGCTCAATTACTGTAACACGTAGGAATTACATGGATAGAAACAAGACTAGATAACTACACAGTACCATAGAATCAACCGAGTCATAATTACTACGGTGCACTCCCACACGCCCGTCGCCTAACATGTGCGTCACCCCAACACCAACCACACAACACATATTCCAGGGATCCATATCCTCAGTACCAAGTTTATAAGTGTTACTTACCTCAAAGTGCACAACTCAATGCTCCAACAAACCATTGCCTCACGAATCAACCACCGAACGACTCGAATCTAGTCACAAACAATTTAATATAATCAATACAAGCTATATGAATCGATTCCATACGATAAAGCTAAGTTTTTTTAACCAAATACAAAAAGTCAACCCAAAGAGTGAACCCCCGGCCCATGCCTCGGAACTTAATAAAATTAACAAAACTCGAACACGCATTCAATAACGATTCCAACCATACCAAAATTATCCAATTCTGACCACAAATCCACCCTCAAATCCCTAAATCTTACTCTCCAATACATGGGTCAAAAATTCCCAAATTCTAACTTAGATTCATGATAAATAGGTGAAATAATCAATGGTTATTGTATATTCATGGACAAAAGTGATCAAAAATCACTTACCTCTTTAATCTAGGTGAAATCCTCTGCAAAGATTGCCATAGTCCGCACTCCAAAATTCTCAAAATGAGAGAAGAACTCAAACCCTTTGTTTTAAAGACAGTGCCATCATTTTCGCTATTACGATCACCCATCCACTTCTGCGGTTGAATCTCCGCATCTGTGGAACTCACTGAAACTCCGCCTCTCCGTGGCCTAAAGACTGCACCTGCATCATCGCACCTGCGGATACCCACTGCATCTACGGATGTGCTTCTGCGCACCAAAGTCCGCTTCTGCGGAAACACATGGCCAACTCACCTCCTCCTCACTTCCGCTTATGCGGTCTCCTCCCCGCAGAAGTGACTCCGCTTCTGCGGATTCTCTCACGCACCTGCGGTCCAATAGTCCCATGCCTACCTCCATATCTGCGAATAGCTGGCCGCAGGTGCGGTGTACCAGAATTGAACAATAGCAAATTTTTCTTAAGTCCCAAACTCAATCCGAAATCAATCTGATTCTTACCCGAGGCCCCCCGGGACCCCATACAACCATACCAACATATGCTAAAACATGATACGAACTTAGTCGAAGCCTCAAATCACATCAAACAACACGAAAAACATGAATCGCACCCCAATTCAAGCTTATTGAAACAAATGGATTTCCAACTTCTACAATTGATGCCGAAACCTATCAAATCAACTCTAATTGACCTCAAATTTTTCACAGAAGTCATAAATGACACAACGGTCCTATTCAAACTTCCGGAACCAAAATCCGAGCCCGGTATTAACAAAGTCAACTCTCGATCAAACTTCTTAACTTTCCAAATCTTCAACTTTTCTACTTTTGCCAATCCAAGCCAAAACGACCTACGGACCTCCAAATCAATATCCAGACATACTTCTAAGTCCAAAATCACCATACGAAGCTATCAGAACATTCAAAACTCGATTCTGAAGTCGTTTACACATAGGTCAACATCCGGTCAAGTTTTTCAACTTAGACTTCTAACCTTGGGACTAAGTGATCCAATTCATTTCGAAACGTCCCGGAACCGAACCAACAACCCCGTCAAGTCACATAGAAACAAACAAACATAGAATATTCACTTTCTTTTGCATTTTTTTTTATTTTCTTGCCTTTTCTTCTCATCATTTCTTTTCTCATGTTGTGCCTTGATACCTCTATCAAGTTCCTCGTCTCTCCCCCAAACTTACATTTTTAGCCAATTATCTCACAAGAGTGTTAAGGAAAGCTCGGGTGCCAAGAAAGGGTCACGACAACATGGGTAAAGCCTTGTAACATGGTTATCAAATGAGAAAGGCTCGAGGCTCAAATGGGTTGACTAGGGATAACAACACTGGTAGGCAATGGAAAAAATTTAAGCGGGTCAAGGAAACCCTACAATCACTTCTCAAGACAAGCAAAACTTAAGATTTCGCCTTGAAACACATTTAGGGCATGTTCTAGACCATTCGCATGGGTACTTGGACTAGCAACAAAATATCTCACCCCTCACGCAACTGGATTGTTAAAGAGGATAGAGTCAAGGGCCCACAACCACCACATTCAAGATTGAAAATTACTATGGTTCGATTAAACCACTCGATGATTGCCTAAGTTAACACAAGAGTCACAAGGTCACTAACTACAACTATTTCTTTGCAAAAAACTTGTTTCTAACCATAAACACGTGGTTAAGTGTGTTGGTACCAAGTGAAGCATGTTTGACTCTTCGAGCATGACTTAATTAGGTTTTTTTATTCATTACTACTACTATTATTACCTAAATACCAAAAACGGACTCAGTCCCTTAAGAAGGTTGTCATGCCATCCATCGTTGGGAAGAGTCACCCGGTTTACACAAAACTACCTTTGGAAAGAACCATGGCATTAATAAAACCAAAAGCTTATTATCCACTAAAACATAAAAAGAAGTTACTAAATCGAAAAGAAGCTACTAATTCAAAAAGAAGCTACTAAATTAAATACTAACTAGTAAGAGAAACAAACATAAAGAAGCTACAAGCAAAAACTATCGAAAGCAATACGAATATACATAATGAGATAAGATATATACATAATGAGAGAAGAAAGAGAGAATATATACAGAATAAGGAAAATGAAGAAAATACTATCAGTTATTACAAACCAATAGTATCAGAATCATCAAATAAAATCAAATAAACTCCACCCCCCGAATAAAAATAAGCATTGTCCCCAATGCTTAACAAAATAAGAGTAAAGGAAGGGTAAGAGTGAAGAAAACTCCCTATGGCTCCTTGGCCATCTCTGTGTCCACAGCAGCGTCACCGACCTCAGTCTTATCTAACTGGATGTCATCATCCTCAACTCTGAGATTGACTGGGTTGGTGAACATCTGATGCACTGCCTCGGCAGTGTCAGCAGCAAGGTTTGGCTCCTCAGACTAACCAACTGGTGCTGAAGGTGTTGTAGGATCTGGGCCTGGATGGTGTGGGTCAATCAACATGTCAAAGGGAATGTCTTCGGCTGCTGCAAGCTTGGTAACCTGTCTCCGAAGCTTGTCTACTAACTTTTTGGAGGCCTGGGACTTTCTCATCTTTTTCACTTCCTTGCCCGACTCTTCTATCACTGACCCATGCCGCACCTATGTAGCCATAATCATGTTCTGGTTCTCCAGGAGCTTCTTCAATGTTTCTTCCACTGTTGGGGGCATTTGAGGTGCCGGAATGGAGGACTGTGCTGCAACAGGACTAGATATGTTAGACAACTTTGTAGTAGCTGACTACATCAAGTTTTTGAGGCTCGCCAATGTCTGGGAGACTCGCAGCGCAGATAGTGGAGCAGGAGGCATCAGCACCGGCTTCAAAGCCGATGTGGAACCTGTAATGTGGGTTGCTGAAGGCACTGAGGCTAGAGGTGGAGGCGTAGCTGCTGCACTAGCTGAAGGCTTGGCTGAAGTGGATGGAATGTCAATTGCCTCTACAACTACCATCGATGGCTCATCAGGCTGGCCTGTAGTGGTAGATGACTGACCCTTTCTCCTAGGGCTGTATGAATTCATCAACGAGTACCATGATAAAGTCTTTCTCGCCCGCACCTTCATATCAAAATCACTCGGCTCCACCCACGCATACGTAAGATACTTTGTAATGGTGTTAGGATATGGTATGATGTGTCAGCTTGCCTAGCGACCATGGAGATGTTGGCCGACATCACAATACCCGTATTGATCGGGTACCCAGCCATTATGGAAGCCATTAGAACTTCCCGCAGGATAGAGATATATGTCTCATTCTGGCTCGGGTCTAGTCGGCTGCATATAAAGGTTTGCCACTCCTTTGCCTCAAAACTCTGAGTGTTTCAATGAATAGACATCCCAGCTGTTATCCATGGTAGTAGTTGCCCAGGAGCTGCTAAAATCTAAGCAAGCCAAGGACGAGTTGCATCCTCAAGTGCACATTTCTCAAGGTACTTTGTGGGCTCGACATCATCAAACCCCAGGTAAGTGTTCAATGTGTGCTGATCAAAACGCACCTTGAGGTTCCTCACTTTAGTTACCTTTGTCCCTTTCTTGATATGCGTCACATTGGCGTGGAACTCCCAGATAAGGTAT
Organism: Nicotiana tomentosiformis; assembly: GCF_000390325.3. Classification (NCBI taxonomy): domain Eukaryota; kingdom Viridiplantae; phylum Streptophyta; class Magnoliopsida; order Solanales; family Solanaceae; genus Nicotiana; species Nicotiana tomentosiformis. The sequence continues at coordinate 40,182,753 of NC_090816.1, read as the reverse complement.
TCCTTCGCATCCACCACGCTCTGGGTGAACCATATCCACCCCTTGCACTCTCAAAACTGCCTCAAAACTGCAGGATTGTACTTTTCTAGATCTCTCAACTGGAACTGTCGCTCAAAAGTGAGCGACCTCACTAGCCACCACTCACGGAAGCTAGAAAAGGCAGCCAAACCGGTCCTCCCACACCTCTTTCTTCTTCGATCGCTCAAGGCCGGCAACTGTAGCATCTCCCCCTCAGCCATCATCTAGGATGTCCTGAACTGATGTCTCTAGTGCCTGGGGGACAGGTGTAGTGGAAGGCTCAGAAGCCTGACTGGCACTCTCTGAACCCTCGGAGGTGCTATGTGATGAAGACGGCTCATCCGTGAGCTGATATCTCCCTAGTGGCCTTTATTGCACTGCCAGTTGCTCATGAACTGAGGTAGAGTTGCCCTCTGAGACGTCCCTAGACGGGACATAAGAACTCGTCTCCGAGAGGTCTGCACCTCTCCCTCTGCCGACTACTAACTTCTTCTTGCTCAGGATGTTGGGCACTGGGTAAGGCTTTCTTCCCTCATCCCTGAGAAGGGTCACCCCTTCCTTTTGAAGTGTCGCCTCGTCCTCTAGATCAAACCATGTTCTATACCAAGCAAAGGCGATTTTTAGTTGCAATTCAAGTTCAGACACAGAATGAATACAAGGACACACCAAAGATAACAGTGAAAAGCACAGTAGAGACATGCTTGTAGGGTAGGGAATTGCGGTCCATAGAATTGTCATTGTGGCCGCAAACTGGTCATTGCAGATCGCACAATTTTCCTTTGCGGCCACAGAAATGGATTGCGGTCCTCATATTTCTCATTGCAACCGCAATTCATACATCACCAATATGCCAACTCTCCGATGATAGGGAGTTGACTGTTTTGCGGTCGCAACCAGTTTTCTGTGGTCCACACAAATAGTCTTGCGGCCGCACTTGAGAGTCACCAAAATGACAAATCTCTGATCACAAATATTAGATTGTTCTGCGACTGCAATGGAATTTCTACGATTGGCACATTTTTCATTGTGGCCTCATAACCATGCCTTACTATAGTGCCCTAGACCTTAACTTCTGTGGACCACACAATTTCTTGTGCGACCGTAGATTCCAAAAATTACTAATATATGGTCGTTTTTCACCTAGGGCTTGAAATGTTTGCACAATTTTGACATGGAAACAACATCTAAGTATGAAAATCAATTTACCCATTCCCCTTAGAGAATTTACCAGTCTACCTACTACATATTTACCCCACATGGTTGTTCAATTAGATTTAATCAGACAAATGGTCCAAAATTTCACTAAAAATCTAAAAAATACAAGAAATTAATCAAGATGATGATGCATACCAGATATGAATGAAGCAAGAGATGAGTGATCAACAATTGTTAGGCTTGTGAGCAGATAATTTAATAAGAAATTTCAATTTAGTGCAATTTGTGAGCTCAGAGAGGGAAAAAGGGAACAATGCCCTAGCCTCTTCTATTTATAGTGATCGGTTTCTGGCAAGTGAAGGGGAGGTGAGTGCGGCCGTAAAATTCCAATTGCAGTCCGCACTCTGTTATGTGAGGGCCGAGTTGCCCTGGCATTTTGCGATCTGCATAATTTGTTGTGCGGCCGCATATTCTATTGCGGTCCGCATAATTTGGGTTGCGTCCACTTCTCTGATGGACCAACTTTAGAGAGTTGACATTTTCCACCTTCAACTTGTGTGGTCCACAATGCAATTGTGTGGCCGCAGAGTACTTTTTTGCTGCAACAACCAAAATTATGCGGTCCGCACAATACAATTGCGGTCCGCAATTCGTTCCATATGATGAGCGCAAAACACACACTCAAATATAGTATAATATAATATCGTATCCACATGGATTGGAGTTAAACAGTATTTTCATAGTTTATAGCTTGGTTGCTATCCAAGATGATCAACAGTTGAGAATTATGTGATTTAAAACTAAATTTTATTAAGAATGTAGAATTAATTGACCATGACAATCGTAGAAAAAGTAAGAAAGGAAAATATCAATGGGAGAAAATAGGAGTTGATTGGATAGGTGCAAGATAATTGTCTGAGATTTAACTCTAGTTAATTCACTTCTAATGTTCAAGTGAGTCTCGCGAATTCACTCAATTATTAGTTCAAACATTTTGTAGAAGCTTCTCTCTCGATTAAGTTTCAACCTTACAATGTGTACCAGTCATTACCTCTCCTAATGAGCAAGGTATAGTAAAACTCCTTGGATCTCCACACTTTTGTGGGAGTTTGTTTTGCAAGATTGCACTGCAATGCTCTATGAGCTTGACCACTGATGTTTCTTCTGTCTTTCTCATCTTTGTAAGGATTTGCTTTAAGAACTTGGCATAAGCTGGCATTTGAGAGAGCACCTCTGTGAATGGCAAATTTACATTAACTTGTTTTAGCATATCTAGAAATCCTATAAAGCTTTTTGGGAAAAGGTAAAGTAGGCATGTGCTTTCTCTCTTCAGATTCATCCCTTCTTGAATTCTCTTACTTTTTCTTTTTCTCAGTTCCCTTCTTGCCTTTCTTCTTCTTCTTATCAAATTCATTTTACAGCTGCTCCCCACTTTCTTTTCCAGGTACCACCTCTTTTTGGATAGGAGTGGGCTCTTTCACTACTTGTCCACTTCTCAGAGTTACAGAATTTACCGTCTCCTTGGGGTTTCTTTCAGTATCAGCTGGCAAAGTACCCGGGATCCTTTCAGACAAGCTGGCAAAGTACTTGGGATCCTTTTAGACAATATGGTGGCAATTTGTCCCACTTTCTTCTCCAAGTTTCGCAACCCTATGCCAAGTTCTTTGATGGCTGCTCCATGAGCATCTAATCTCTCATTTGTCTTGACAATGAAAGACTGCATCAGATCTTCTAGCCCAGGCTGATTGGATTGTTGAGGTTGAAACTGCTGCCTTTGTTGATTTTGGAAGCCTGGAGCTCCTTGTCCCTGGAATGTGGAGTTGTTTTGTTTCCATTCATTTGCAGTACCCCCAGGTGAACTCCATGAAAAAATAGGGTGCTTCTGACCTATTGCATTGAAGTTATAATTTCCCACAACATTTACTTCCTCAGTTGAGGCCTGACACTCATGAGTAGGGTATCCTTTTCCACATATATCACAAGCTGCGTGATTCTCACTTTGTATAGAAGCTAAGGTCAACTTCTTTATCTCTTTTGCCATGACATCAAGTTGTACATGCACAGATATGTTAGCATTAACCTGGTGAACATCATTCGCCCTTCTTCTTTCAGCACTTTCAGAGGGCCACTGATTTGCATCTTCAGCTAATTCATCGAGAATAGTGACTATCTCCTCATGTGTCTTTTTCATCAAAGGGCCTCTAGCTGCATTACTCAATGTTCTACGTGAGGCCGGTGTCAAACCATCCCAAAAATCCTAGAGTTGCATCCATAGTTCAATTCTGCTATGTTGACACTTTTGAACTAATTCCTTGAACCTCTCCCATACTTCAAACACAGTTTCAATCTCTTTATGGCAGAAGTTATGGATTACTCTTCTAAACTTGCCCATCTTAGCTGAGGAGAAATATTTATCAAGAAATTTTCTAGTTATCTCCTCCCATGTTCTTATTGCTCCCCGGGGCAAGCTTCTAAGCCACTTATTTGCATCATATTTGGGTGTGAAGGGGAATGCCCTTAAGTAAACAGCATCTTGTGAAACACCATTTTATTGAAAGGTGTTCATAATCTCCTCGAAGTCCATCAGATATGTGTTTGTATATTCGTTCATCTTCCCTCTGAAGACACAACAATTTTGTAGAGTTTGGAGCAACCCTTGCTTCAATTTGAAATTGTTCGCTGCAACTGGAGGTGGTCTAATACTTGATAAACCTTGGTTGTAGACTGGTCTAGCATAATCATCAAGTGGTCTTCCAGCCTCAGGAGGTATATTTCCGAACTGGTCTACACCCACGGTTCGATTCTGAGTAATTCTCCGAGCCCTCTCCTCTTCATAGACAAGTTGTGCATTTCGAAGAGCAACTTTCTCCGCATCTCGTGCAGCTTTTTCTCATTGTTGGGTTGCCTCTCTTGTAGCCAAATCAACATTATCATCATCTCCAACCATAATTTCTTTGGTTGAGGATTGCCCAACCTTCTCTATATTCTCGGGGAGATTTCTTTCCTTCCTCAACTGTCACAGTTGTTTCTCGATTTCTGGTTCGTATGGTAGCAATTCTTTCCTAGAAGATCGAGTCATGTACCAATCTAACTTGTAGCATGCGTACAGTTAAAAAGCACCAACGTAAAATGAAAAAAAAAAAAAAATTCCCGAATTAGCACTACAAACTATTTCAAACACTATTGATTGCCAATCCCTGGCAACGACGCCAAAATTTGACGACCGCAAAACACACACTTAAATATGCTCGCTACTCGAATAGAGTATAATATAATATCGTATCCACAAGGATTGGAGTTAAATAGTATTTTCGCTGTTTATAGCTTGGTTGCTATCCAAGATGATCAACAGTTGAGAATTATATGATTAAAAACTAAAATTTATTAAGAATCTAGAGTTAATTGACTATGACAACCGCAACAAAAGTAAGTAAGGAAGATATCAATGGGAGAAAATAGGGGTTGATTGGATAGGTGCAAGATAATTGTCTGAGATTTAACTCTAATTAATTCACTTCTAAATGCAAGTTAATTGTCTGAGATGCGGAGGAAAATGCTCTTCGAAATGCACAACTTGTCTATGAAGAGGAGAGGGCTCGGAGAATTACTCATAATCGACCCGTGGGTACAGACCAGTTCGGAAATATACCTCCCGGGGCTGGAAGACCACTTGGAGATTATGCTAGACTGGTGTACAACCAAGGTTTATCAAGTATTAGACCACCTCCAATTGCAGCGAATAATTTTGAATTGAAGCAAGGGTTGCTTCAAACTCTTCAAAATTGCTGTGTCTTGAGAGGGAAGATGAATGAAGACCCAAACACACATCTGATGGACTTCAAGGAGATTATGAACACCTTTCAATACAATGGTGTTTCACAAGATGCGGTTTATTTAAGGGCATTCCCCTTCATACTCAAAGATGATGCAAAGCAGTGGCCTAGAAGTTTGCCCCATGGATCAATTATAACATGGGAGGAGATGACCAAAATATTTCTCCTCAGTTAAGACGGGCAAGTTTAGAAGAGAAATCTATAACTTCTGCCAGAAAGAGACTAAAATTGTGTTTGAAGCATGGGAGAGGTTCAAGGAATCAGTTCGAAAGTGTCAACGTAGCGGAATTGAACTATGGATGAAACTCCAGGAATTTTGGGATGGTTTGACACCGGCCTCAAGTACAACATTGAGTAATGCAGCTGGAGGCCCTTTAATGAAAAAGATACTAGAGGAGATAGTCACTATTCTCGATGAATTATGTGAAGATGCAAATCAGTGGCCCTCTGAAAGTGGTTAAAGAAGAAGGGTGAATGGTGTTCACCAGGTTGATGCTAACACATTTGTGTAGGTACAGCTTGATGCCATGGTGCAAGATATAAGGAAGCTGACCTTAGCTTCTATAGGAAGTGAGAATCACGTAGCTTGTGATATATGTGGAAGATGACACCCTACTCATGAATGTCAGGCCTCAACTGAGGAAGTAAATACTGTGGGAAATTATAACTTCAATGTAATGGGTCAGAAGCACCCCTGCTTTTCATGGGGTTCACCTAGGGGTACTGCAAATGCATGGCAAAAAATAACTCCAGATTTCATGGACAAGGAGCTCCAGGCTTCCAAAATCAGCAAAGGCAGTAGTTTCAACCTCAACAATCCAATCAGCCTGGGCTAGAAGATCTGATGAAGTCTTTCATTGTCAAGACAAATGTGAGATTAGATGCTCATGGAGTATCCATCAAAGAACTTGGAACAGGGTTGCGAAACTTGGAGAAGCAAGTGGGACAAATTGCCACCATATTGTCTGAAAAGATCCCAGGTACTTTGCCAGCTGATACTGAATGAAACCTCAAGGAGACGGTAAATGTTGTAACTCTGAGAAGTGGACAAGTAGTGAAAGAGCCCACCCCTATCGAAAAAGAGGTGGTACCTGGAAAAGAAAGTGGGGAGCAGCTGAAAAATGAAGTTGATAAGAAGAAGAAGAAAGGCAAGAAGGGAACTAAGAAAAAGAGAAAGGAAGTGAATTCAAGAAGGGATGAATCTGAAGAGAGCAAGCACATGCTTGCTTTACCTTTTCCCCCAAAAGCTTTATAGAGAGAAGCTGGACAAGCAATTTGAGAGATTTCTGGATATGCTGAAACAAGTTAATGTAAATTTGTCATTCACATAGGTGCTCTCTCAAATGCCAGCTTATGCCAAATTCTTGAAGGAAATCCTTACAAAGAAGAGAAAGATAGAAGAAACATCAGTAGTCAAGCTCACAGAGCATTGCAGTGCAATCTTGCAAAACAAACTCCCACAAAAGTATGGAGATCCAGGGAGTTTTACTATACCTTACTCGTTAGGCACTCTTAATTTTGATAAGTCTTTATGTGATTCGGGCGCATCAATTAATCTAATGCCTTTGTCTATTTACCGGAAGCTTGAGAAGGAGATTTGAGAGATAACGTCTGCACCAATATCTTTGCAGCTGGCAGACCAAACAACTATCATACCCGAGGGGATAGTGGAAGATGTCTTAGTTCGGGTAGATAAATTTGAATTTCCTATAGATTTCATAGTGGTGAAGATGGAAGAGAACAAAGAGGTCCCCCTTATCTTAGGTAGACCATTCTTAGCAATGGGTATAGCATTATTGGATATACACGATAGAAAACTCATGCTTACAGTAGGTGAAGAGATTGTGATGTTCGAGATGAATGTAGAGACGGGGGTGATAAAGGAGAAGCCAGCTGCAAGTGTTGAGTAGAAGGTGAAGAGTTCAAGAGATAAGGCTACAGTGAAAGAAAAGTGTGGGGTATACCCCAAGAAGGCTGAGAAGAAGCTGTTTGCATGGATATGTGCATTGGTTCGGGCACGTGGAATGGAGTCCGACTTCGACTCAGACCCCCACTGAAAATTCAGGGAAGTTTCCTTTACCTTATGCTTTTAAATTGTGTGTCATGGGGACATGCCACAACTTAAAGTGTGGGGTGGGGAAAATTGTATATTGTATGTATCTGTGTTAGTTATTTAGTTTTGTTGTTTTAGTAGTTAGGGATAGAAAAATGAGAAAAACCATAAAGATTTAAATTTTTTGACTTTTCCCGATGATGGATATCATTCAACGGGTTTCTTGAGGGATTAAAGTCGAAAGGAAAAGACAAAAAGATTTTCTTTTGTAGTTAGTATAATAATTTCCCCTTGGTTTTTCTTTGTGTTGCGTTCCTTTTTCAAGGGTTTTGTTTGAACCAGGTGTAGTTAGCTTTTGGTTTTGTAGAATAGTAGGAAACCTTGTGTCGTGATTTTAATTAGAAGCAATGTCTCTTGAATTTATTATGCCTTGAGAATAGTGAGTGCTTTAGTTATGACGCTTAGGCTGAGTTTTTGACTCTTGCATAAGTACCATAAATTGTATGATCTTAACTTTGCTTAACTGCTTTAACTAGAGTGTATTGAGAGTCCAATCCTGAGTGAGTTATGTGCCATGTGTGTGTGAGGTTTTGTGTATTTTGTGCATTACATTTGATATCTAGAACTTGCCACGTGTGTCTGCAAAGCAAAATAGTAGTGTTGTTCAATCTTGGAAGTGATTTAGGTATTTCTTTGTTGAACCAGTTATATGCTCTTACCCACCTAATTGTTATGTATCGTAGTTAACCCCTTTGAGCCTGTAATCATGTCTCTTTGGCAACCACATTACAAGCCTTACCCATTTATTTGAAGTAACATCTATTTGAACCTCATACCTCTCGTGAGCACTTAAAATTGTTATGACTTTGTAAAAGTTGAAGTGTGGGGTGGTTGGTTTGGCTTTTGAGTGGAACTAATGAAATAAGGAGAAAGGCGCAATGTATTGAAAAAGTAAGAGCCACTTGAATTGAAAAAGAAAGAAAAAAATGTTGTATTGTTGTGCAATGATTCTTTGATAAGTGGTAAATCTTGATTTAATTGTGCTTAAAGAAGTTGAGAGTTAATGTATATTAATGTAAATGTGGAGTTATGGTTTGACATGAGTATGGGGTTTTGAACAATGAAATGTATGTATTAAAGTGCGTAGGGAGGTGTGCTCACTCTTATATGTAAATATATCGTACCCGTCCTGCAGCCTACATTACAACCAATGAAAGTCCTACTTGATCCTTGACTGAATGAGCTCTATTAATAGAGTAGTACACTACGGGCAAGGCTATGGTGCATCGTTTGCGGCATATGAATGTTATTTCTGAGAGTGAGTGAATTCTTTCTATCTTGAGGTCCTAATTGTTCTTAATTCCATTGTGTGTGGAACTACTCTCTATTGTTGAGTGAGGGTACTTGATTAGTGAAGGAAAGGTAATGCTTGACCTCTATGTTGGAGTAAGTGAACGTGTTATAAATAATGCGTGGTGCTTTTGAGTCAAATTTTGAGGCTATATGTCACATTATTGTGCTTAATCTATTTTAAATATGCTTGGTTTGATGAGTTATGAGAGTTTTTTAAAAAGGTCGTGTCTATATGAAGTTTAGTTTGATTGCTCGAGGACGAGTAATGGTTTAAGTATGGGGTGTTGATGGTAGGCTATAATCTCATATTTTAGTCACTTGTTGCACTCTAATTTACTGCATTTTAATTGTGTTTGAGCTTTAATCGCACTTTAAGTGTGTTTGAGCTTTAATCGCTAGTGGTTTGCACTTATTGTGTGTTATATGCCTTGTAGGAGGATTCCGAGCTATGTAGATGTTATGGAGCTAATTCGAGTGATTTAGAGCTTTGAAGTCTGAGTAAAAGCCCAAGGTATTTAGCCGGGATCGCGTTTGGGGGTCGAGGACCAAGTCTGGATGTCAAACTCGAAGCAAAAAACCAAACTCTGAGAAAACTACACTACTGCGGCGCGTGGCACGCCGCGCCCGTGAAAATTCCTGCTCCTGTCAAAGTGCAAGCTCTCTAAAATTTCCCACTGCAGCCCCGCCTGGCGCGTCGCCCTATTCGGCGTGCCTGTACAAATTTTACAGAGTAATTGTCCTAATTCGCAACGAAAAAGGTGGTTTTGTTTGGGCCCGATCCTACTTGGTATAAATACATGTAAAAATGTTATTTTTAGGACTTTTGACACATTTAAGACCTACGGAGGCTAAGAAGGAGGGGGAGAAGCGAAAGCACAAGGGATTCATCATTCAATCCTCACTCAAGACAAGAGTTTGGATCGTTTTATGTTTTTCTTTATATTTGTGATGAATTACTCCATATCTATGGAGTAGTTCTCTTTAGGGAGTGATGGATTTGGTATATTGGTAATTGTTTATGGATATTAACTCTAATTTTTATGCATTGAATCGTTTTGGGTGTTTTAATTGTTGCATCTATATTCACATGTTCATGTAATCGAGAGAGGCATACTTGTGATATCTTTGCATTATCTTGTTGGTTGAATTTATTAATTCTTCTTAGTAATCAAAAGAGGCTAGTTGAATTATTGTTTAGACCTAGTTAGGAGGATAATCGAGAGAGGTTCTCCTAAAAACCAATCCACTACGAACTCTTGCATATCTTCACCGAGCTTAAATTGGTTCACATTGTGAGGTTGAAACTTAATCGCGAGAGGAGTTTCTACTAAACGTTTGAACAAATAATTAAGTGAATTCGAGAGACTCACTTGAACATTAGAAGTGAATTAACTAGAGTTAAATCCCAGACAATTATCTTGCACCTATCCAATCAACCCCTATTTTCTCCCATTGATATCTTCCTTGCTTAGTTTTGTTGCGATTGTCATAGTCAATTACCTCTAGATTCTTAATAAATTTTAGTTTTTAATCACATAATTTTTAACTGTTGATCATCTTGGATAGCAACCAAGCTATAAACTACGAAAATACTGTTTAACTCCAATCCCTGTGGATACGATAATATATTATACTATATTCGACTAGCGAGCATATTTAAGTGTGTGTTTTGCGCTCGTCAAATTTTTAAATATAGATATGAAGTAATTCATTACAAATATAAAGAAAAACATAAAACGATCCAAACTCTTGTCTTGAGTGAGGATTGAATGATGAATCCCTTGTGCTTTCGCTTCTCCCCCTCCTTCTTAGCCTCCTTAGGTCTTAGATGTGTCAAAATTCCTAAAAATAACGTTTTTACATGTATTTATACTAAGTAGGGTCGGGCCCAAATGAAACCACTTTTTCCTATGCGAAATAGGAAAATTACTCTCTAAACATTTGTACAGGCGCACCGCATGGGGCGACGCACCAGGCAGGACAGTAGTGGGAAACTTAAGAGAGCTTACACTTTGACAGGAGCAAGAATTTGCACAGGCGTCACGCGCCGCACTAGTGTAGTTTTCTCAGAGTCCGGTATTTTGCTTCGATTTTGACATCCAGACTTGGTCCTCGACCCCTGAACGCGATCCCGACTAAATCCCTTGGGCTTTTACTCAGACTTCAAAGCTCCAAATCACTCGAATTAGATCCATAACATCTACATAGCTCGGAATCCTCCTACAAGGCATAAAACACACAATAAGTGCAAAACACTAGCGATTAAAGCTCAAACTCAATTAAAGTGCAGTAAGTTAGAGTGCAACAAGCGACTAAAACACGAGATTATAGCCTACCATCACCTCACTTAACCATATGTTTGGGCACTCTTCCTGTAAAACACACTCATTCCTGCAACACACTTCAAATCCAGTTAGCATATCTCTGCTGCCATCGCAAATGCGATGGTTTTATTAGCAAATGCGAACTTGGACTTCCACAATTATGACCTCTTTGATCGCAAATGCGAATCATTCCCCCCAGCACTTCATCGCAAATGCGAATACTTGTTCGCAAATGCAAACCTGATAGAAGCCCTGGACTTTTGCAAATGCGAACACTGACCTCGCAATTGCGAGGTCTGGGGCATCCACCAGAAACAAAATTCATCAATTGTTCTTCTAAATCTAAAATCATTTCATAGCCTATCCGAAACTCACCCGAGCCCTCGGGGTTCCAAACCAAACATGCACACAAGTGTAAAAATATCATACGAACTCACTTGCGCGATCAAAACACCAAAATGAGAACTAGAACTACGAATCAGACACCAAAACAAATAAAATTTTCAAAGAAACTTAAGAACTTTCAGTTTTCCAAGCGGACGTCTGAATCACGTCAAATCAAGTCCGTCTCGCACCAAATTTTACAGACAAGTCATAAATACTGAAATCCGAACCAGGTAGCAACAAAGTCAAACTATGATCAAACTTACAAATTCTTTAAACCTTTAGATTTCTAGTTTTCAACAAATTGCGTTACTTCAAGCTAGGGACTTACGAATTCGATTCCAAGAATACGCTCGAGTCCCAAATCACGATATTGATCCGCCGGGACCGTCAAAACATTGATCCAGGTTCTTTTGCTCAAAACGTTGACCAAGTCAACTCAAATGAGTTTTAAGGCACGATTTCATATTTTCATCAATTTTCTCATAAAAACATTCCGGAAAGAGGACACAGACTGTGCACGCAAATGGAGGAAGGCTAAACGGAGCTATACGAGGTCTCGTAATACAGAATTGAAGGGTAAAACTATAAATAACCTATCGGCTCATCACACACAAACTCACTCCTTGTATAATCGAATCTTCACTCTTAGATTATTTGCCATTGTAGGATGAACTTTTCCAGTATTGAAGTGTTTAAAAATGTGAAAGATGAATTTTTACCTCAAATGAGTAGCAATTTAAGTAGTGGTGGCATGAATATTTGGACAAAATTCAGGTACGTAAACTAGATTCTGGAACCTAAATAACAACTATTTGGACTCAAGAGACAAAAATAAGTGGAAAAAAAAGTTGAGTACAATTTTATATATAGCACATGTTTTATATGTGTTATACCTTAACGGCTAGTTACCTCGTTTACGTATACATGCGCTATACATCAATTAGAAATCGCCCATGTATAGCGCATGTATCATATGCGCTATACCTTAATTGGAAGCAGATCATGTATAGCACATGTAATACATGTGCTATACCCAAATAAATTTAAACTCTCCTTCTTCCCAGGCAGTCGACGGTCCCCCTCTCCTCCCGTCATGACTCCAAATCACAAGTGTCGTGATGACACCTATCATGATACTAAGCAAGCCGACAACTCACACATACCGACATCTTAAATTCAAAATATACTCAAATAGGTTTAAGTAAGTAAGAATCTCATAAAAACTGGATGAAAATGCCACAACTCAATACAAAATTTCCCAAAACCCGGGTGTCACTGAGTACATGAGCATCTATAAAATAACATAGTCTGGTACACTGTATAAGAAAGTAGAACAAAATAAGTAAAACTGAGAGATAGGGGAGGAGATTCAAGGTCTGCGGACGCCAAAGCAGCTAACTCGATAATCTCCGAACAGGTAAAACTCCACTATCAACAACCACCATGCCCGAAAATACCTGGATCTGCATACGAGGTGCAGGGTGTAGTGTGAGTACAACCAACTCAATAAGTATCGTAAATAAATAAGGCAAGGTAAGAGAAGCTTAAATTATTGAGGATACTAGTTATTCCAGTGTAATTCTGCCATTTTTTTAAAACCAACATAGAACAATATTTATAACTAACTCATCAAGCTTCGTGAGAAGAATATCCGTGTGTGCATGTGCATAGTTTTCTCAAATACCCTGCTCAGACAGTATTATGGCATGTAGAGGAAGAAAACAAGTAAATCAGATAAATGATCAAGACAATACAAGTTCCACACACTGCAGGGACAACTCATGTGTTGCACGGACAACTTGCGTGCTAACAATAGAACCTGCACGGATAACTCATGTGCGACATGGACAACTCATGTGTCAATATTATCAATATATGGACCCGCACGGACAAGTCACGTGCTCCATGAATAACTCACGTGCCAATAATGTCAATATACGAATCCGCACGGACAACTCATGTGCCAATAACATAATCCGCCCGACATAGTTATAGGCCTCCAGTCTAAACATATCATACAGAAGCAATAAAGCAAGTTTACATGTATATGATGAATGAAATAAGATTCTCATGCACCTGGACTGGTATAAATGACATGATAAAGTGTAGTCATATGCAAAGTGTACTATCGCAGCTCAATTCGACAATTTCATCACTAACACGCATTTAACAAGTTCGTTCGGGGGTTAAACCTCTAAGTAGCCTTAGCATGACTCAAATAGATCATATAAACTGTTTCAACATTTGAGATATCATAGCTTAAAGCTTAATAGTCGATTATAGGGATATAAGAGCCCGAGCACAACCCGACCATGAATATACAACACTCGATGCCCGTATATGGGCTCATCCTGACGAGTGCAAAACACACACTTAAAATATGCTCGCTAACCAAATATAGTATAGTATAATATCGTATCCACATTAATTAGATTTAAACAGTATTCTCGTAGTTTCTAGCTTGGTTGCTATCCAAGATGATCAACAATTTAGATTTATATGATTTCTAACAAAAATTAACTAGGAATCTAAAGCTATTGACTAATGACAATCGCACCAAGGATCAAGCAAAGAAGGTTATTAATGGGAGAAGATAGGGTGTTGATGAGATAGGTGCAAGATATTGCTTTGGGATCTAACTCTAGATAATTCACTTCTAATGTTCAAGTGAGTCTCTCGAATTCACTCAATTATTAGTTCAAACGTTAGGCAAAACTCCTCTCTCGATTAAGTCTTAACCTCACAAGATGAACCAATTTAAGCACGTAAAGATATGCAAGAATACGTAATGGATTGGTCTTTAGGAGAACCTCTCTCGATTATCCTCCTAACTAGGTTTAATCAATGATTCAACTAGCCTCTATCGATTACTAAGAAGAATTAATGAACTCAACCAATAATATAATGCAAAGATATCACAAGTTATGCCTCTCTCGATCACATGAACAAGTGAATATAGATGCAACGATTAAATCATCCAAAAACACTTCAATACATAAAACTAGAGTTATAATACAAAAATAATCATCAATACACCAAATCCATCAAACCCTAAAGAGAACTACTCCATAGATATGAAACAATTCATCACAAATAAAGTTAAAGTATTGGAAAACATAAATTCGATCCAAACTCGGGTCTTGAGTGAGGAAGGAATGTTGAAATCCTTGAGCTCATATTCTTCCAACTCCACCTTAGCTTCCTTAGGTTGAATATGTTTCAAATGTCCATAAAATAATGTTTTTCCATGTATTTATACCAAGTAGGGTCGGGCCCAAACGAAATCATTTTTTTCTAGCCAAAATAGAACATTTACTTTGTAAAAATTGCGCATGCGTGCCGCATGGGGTGACGCGCCATGTGGGGCATCAGTGGGGAAATCCAGAGAGCTCAATATCTATCAGGCATCAGCTTTTGTACAGCCACGCCGCCCCACGCGCCGCGGTAAGCCATTTTTCTTAGAGTACGATTGAATCTTGCTTTTTGACGTCCAGACTTGGTCCTCGACCCCCGAGCACGATCCCGGCTTAATCCCTTGGGATTTTACTCAGACTTCAAAGCTCCAAATAGCTCGAATTCATTCCATAACATCTACATATCTCGTAATCACTACTACAAGGCATAAAACACACAATAAGTGCAAAACACTCTCAATTAAAGCTCAAACATGTAATAAAGTGCAGTGAACTAGAGTGCAATAAGTGACTAAAATACTTAATTATATCCTACCATCAACACCCCACACTTAAACCATTGCTCGTCCTCGAGAAATCAAACTACACTTCACATAGACATGACTTATTTCAACAACTCTCATAACTCATCACACCAAGAATATTTAAAATAGAGTAAGCACAATACCGTAACATCCTTGCCTCAAGATTTGACTCAAAAGCACCACGCATTTTATATAACCCGCTCACTTACTCTAACACAGAGGTCAACAACATTACCTTTCCTTCATGAATCAAGTGCCCTCACACAACAATAGAGAGTAGTTCCACACACAATAAAATTTAAGAATAATTAGGAACTCAAGATAGAAAGAATTCACTCACTCTCAGAAACAACATTCATATGCCACAAAAGACGTACCATAGGCTTGCCCGTAGTGTACTACTCTACTAATTGAGCCCATTTAGTCAAGGATCAAGTAGGACTTTAATTAGTTGTAATGTAGACTGCGTGATGGGTAGGATACATTTGGATATAAGAGTGACTACTAAAGGATTGAATATAGATGTTCGTAACACGCAGCAGAAGACAATAACAATCCTAGGCAGATCTTTTCGTGTTTAAATTTATTTACATGTCAAAGATGGGATCTAAGACGTACCGGTGAAGAGAGTCTCGTTTCAAAAATTCTTCGATAGTGTAAAGACTCTATGCATATCCACACCGAGACCGATCCTTGGTATCAACTCTTTGATCAATGAAACCCACGAACAAATTGAATGAAAACTTGTACTGAAATATTTCTCAAAAACTTCAGCCCAAAGTTGCACGACAAGAACTGTTCCTGTCAAGAACGTTTGTCTCTTGATTTTGTGGCTTCTTAAACGTATTATTTTTTGCCGTGAATTTCATGCCAATTGGACATATTTATAACCTCTGAAAATCCTTTTCCACTATGTCAAATGAAAGGTTATAGGCGGTGACCTTTTTGGTATAATTCTAAACAAAAAGTAAGTTTTCTATTATAGAAAATTGAATCCCATTCAATATGGAATTGTTGCCGCCGACATGTCCCTGTGGACTTTGACGTGAATCCAAATTCACCTGATAAAGTTTCCATCAACCTTCTTTCTTAATTAATATTTTATATAATATCTTTTATAAAAAATAAGTTTTAATTATATATATCACATATATATCTTAACTAAGAGATATAATTTAATTTTCTATTCCAAATAGAAAATTTCAATTTATACACACTATTAATTACACTCTATGTGCTAGCAAAGAATATAATAATATTTTATTTGAACTAATAACTTTATTTATTTGACTAGTTAAATTCTTTAATTCTATTATCAAATAATAAGTTAATTAATCCTTTAGAAAAGATCAAAACACTTGTTAGTGTGTGACCCCATAGGTTCAATACTAAACCGATAGTAAATTAATCATATCAATATACTAATCAAGGGTGGTGTCTAGCAACACTCCTTAACGACCGAATAAAATGAAGTTGTGATGACCCAAAAGGTCATATTTAAATTTAATAATTATTTTTGTGTTCTAAGACCTCGAAAAGCACTATTCATCATTCCTTGACTTGCGTGCGCAGTCCGTATAAATTTACGGAAAGTTTTATAAGAAAAAATTGATTAAAATGTGAAATAGAGCCTTAATACTCAACTAAGTTGACTTTGGTCAACATTTCAAGAAAATGGACTTAGATCAGTATTTTGACAGTTCCGGTAGGTCCGTATTGTGATTTGGGACTTGGGCATATGTCCGGAAATTTATTTGAAGGTCTCTAACTTGAATTATCGCCAGTTGGCGAAAACTAGAAGCCTAAAGGCTTAAAAATTTCAAAGATTGACCACAAATTGACTTTTATTAATATCGGTGTAGGATTGGAGTTCTGAAAATTTTCATAGGTCCGTTATGTCATTTATGATTTGTTTGTCGAATTTGGTGAGAAACGGAGTTGATTTGACGTAATTCGGACGTTCGATTGTGAAAATAGAAATTCTAAAGTTTTCTTAAAAATTTCATTTGATTTGGCATCCTATTCGTAATCCTAGGTGTTGAATTGGTGTTTTGATCATGCGAGAAAGTTCGTATGATATTTTTGGACTTGTGTGCATGTACGGCTTAGAGCCCCGAGGGCTTGGGTGAGTTTCGGATAGCCTAGGGACCATTTGAACTTTGGAAAGAACTGGGTTTTGAGCTTCTGCTGTCATCTAGTGCATTGTGCTTCGCGATCGCGAAGCCATTCCCGCGATCGCAAAGAGGAAATTGTGAGCCATGAGTTTTACCCTTCGCATTCGTGAAGATAGGCACGCGATCGCGGAAGGTTAGCTCCCAGTGCACTGCGAATGCGAGGGCCAAGACGCATTCGCGTAGAAGGAATGAAGGCAGAAGTTGGGCACGCCATTTGTGCTACGCGATCGCACAAGTCAGTACGCGATCGCGTAAGGTTGAGAAAATGTTCTCCGCGATCGTATGACCATTTACGCGATCGCGTAGAGTTAATAATCGGGGCAGCCAATATATGCTTCGCAGTTGCAAAAATTTATCCACGATTGCGAAGAGTAAAATAGACCTAGGCAAAAATTGTTCTATGCAATCGCGAATGAATTCCTGCGATCGCGATGAGTAAAAATCTAGACAAACAGAACTTAAGTTCTGGAAATGGGATTTCGTCCCATTTTCCACCATTTTGGATTTTGAGCTCGGATAAAATGATTTTTGGGCGATTTTTACGGGGAAACATTGGGGTAAGTGTTCATCATCCTATATTGATTATATTTCATGATTCCATGTTCATTTACATTATGAATCCATGAATTTATGGAAGAAAAATCAGACTTTTATAAAATTTTCCAAAAATGTAAAATGAAGATTTGAAAGTCAATCCGAAGTCGGAATTCGATAATTTTTATATGGTTGAACTCGTATCGGAACATGTGTTTGGATTTCATGAGTTTTCCAGGATTCGATACGTGGGTCCCATTGTTGACCTTTTAAAATGAATTTTGGACTTTTATTCGGAAAATTTGTAAATTCATATGGAATTAATTCCTACGATTTGTATTGAGTATTTGAATTGTTTATGACTGGATTTGAGGATTTCGGACACGAATTCGTGAGGCAATGGTTTATTGGATTCTTGAAATTTGGTTGCAAAGCGAGGTAAGTGTCGTGGTTAACCTTGACTTGAGGGAATAGAACCCTTAAATTATTTGTTATATGAAATGCATGTGAACGACGTATAGGCGAGGTGACGAGTGTCTGTACATCGTCAAATTAATTGTTTGCATAATTACTTAAAAAGGCATAAATTATTTTAAATGATGAATTAATTATTATATTAATTGTTTCTCTCATGTTCTTTGCCCAATTTCATGCCTTGAATCCATGGTATAATTACTACATGCTTATTTGATTTATGTGACTTAATTTCCACTTGGCGTTTAGCATACTAATTATTAAAGTGCCTATTACATCCTTAATTTCCACAATTAACTGCTACTTGTCATTGTTTGTTCATAATTAAATTATAATTATTGTATGCTTGTTGTCTTATAATTTCATATTAATTATTGTATTTATTGGAGTAATTTCTTTTATAAGAATTGGTAAATTATATTATTGGAGGAGTCGGTTGCACGCCGCAACAGAAATAAAAATAAATATATTGGGGGATCGGGTTGCACGCCGCAACAGATTTATTTAAAGTTTATATTGGAGGAACGGGTTGCACCACACAACAAAAATTTATTGAGGAAATATATTGGAGGAACGGATTACACGTCGCAACAGAATTGATTGAAATGAATATATTGGAGGAACGAGTTGCACGTCGCAACAGAATTAATTGAAATGAATATATTGGAGGATCGGGTTGCACGTCGCAACAGAATTTAATGTGAATATATTGTGGGATCGGGTTGCACACCGCAACGGAAACTGATTGAAATAATAATTGGTTATGATTACCGAGTTGGCTTCAATTGTTGAAAAGAGATACCTATTTTATTTTTATTATTGTTATTATTATTATTATTATTGCGTACAGGTTCATGTAAGTGACTTGCCATAGCCTCGTCACTACTTCGTCGAGGTTAGGCTCGACACTTACCAGTACATGGGGTCGGTTGTACTGATACTACACTCTGCACTTCTTGTGCAGATTTCGGAGTTGGTCCCAGCGGCGTACCATAGACTTTCTCGGATTCAGCTACCGGTGGAGACTTGAGGTATAGTTGCACGACGTTCGTAGCTCTGAAGTCCCCTTCTACTGTATTTTAGCTGTGTGCTTTCTTTCAGATAGCTTTATTTCATTCAGACCCTTGTTTGTATTATTGTAGAAGCTCGTGCACTTGTGACTCCAAATTCTGGGATGGTATTTAGATATCGTGTTTATTATGGATTATTCACTTTATTTCAGACTTTATTTCCGCACTTGTTTTCTTTGTTATTATATAAATTTTAAATTGTGTTAAATTGGCTAATTATATTCTAACATTGGCTTGCCTAGCAAGTGAAATGTTAGGCGCCATCACGGTCTCGAAGGTGGGAATTTCGGGTCGTGACAAGTTGGTATCAGAGCACTAGTTTAAATGGGTCTCACGAGTCACGAGCAAACTTAGTAGAGTCTGAAGGATCGGTAGGGAGACGTCTGTACTTATCTTTCAGAGGCTATGAAGTTTAGGAACAATATCACTTCTTTCTTATCCTGTCGTGCGATTTTATTCTATCATCAATGATTGAACCATTCTATTCTTATTCTATCGTAGATGGCGAGGACACGTAATACATCTACCGACACACAGGGACCAGAGCCCCTAGTGGCAACTATGGCAAGGGGTAGAGGTCGAGGCCGAGGTCATGCTAGAGGCCGAGGCAGAGGCAAAGGTAGAGCTCAGTCTAGAGCTCGAGCAGCAACACATGTTGTAGAACCTCAGGTAGATCTTCAGGAGGAGGTTCTAGTTCAGACTGTACCGGTTGGACCAGTTCAGGTTCCGGAAGGGTTCATAGCCACTCCAGTATTTCAGGACACTTTAATCCGTCTGATGAGCCTAATGGAGGGTGTGGCCCAGAATGGTACATTTCCAGTGGCACCATCCATCTCACAGGCTGGGGAAGGAGCACAAACTCCCACTACTCCTGCTCTGGAGCAGATGGCTCCCTAGAATCAGGCTCCAGCAGCCCTGCCAGTTGGGGTTGTTCAGCTAGTTGTTGCGTCACAGACTAGTGATAGGCCCGCCATGTCTTTTGAGGCCTTATTGAGACTGGATAAGTTTACTAAGCTCTTTCCAGTTCACTTCAGTGGTACACCTTCTGAGGACCCTCAGGATTATCTTGACCGCTGCCATGAGGTGCTGCAGAACATGGGTATAGTTATGATCAATGTGGTCGATTTTGCTGTATTTCAGATGACGGGTTCCGCCAAGAGGTGGTGGAGAGATTATACATTGACCAGACCAGTTGGATCGCCTGCACTTACCTGGGAGCAGTTCTCGTAGCTATTTCTGGAGAAGTTCCTTCCTATCACACTGAGAGAGGATTACCGCAAGCAATTTGAGCGTCTACAGTAGGGCAGTATGATAGTTACTTAGTATGAGTCTCGTTTTGTGGATTTAGCATGTGCTCTTATTTTACTACCTACTGAGGGAGAGAGAGTGAGGAGGTTTATTGAGGGACTCACTCACCCTATCAGACTTCAGATAGCCAAGGAGACCGGAAGTGAGGTTTCCTTTCAGGCGGCTGCTAATGTCGCGAGGAGGATCGAGATGGTTCTTGCACAAGAGAGATGGCAGAAGTCTGATAAGAGGCCTCGTCAGTTTGGTGGTTTCAGTGGTGCCTCGTCTGGAGGCAGGGGTAATTTTGGTAGGGGTCATCCTCCTAGACCATTTCATTCAGCACTTCAGGCATCTCCCGGTGCTTCAGGGAGTCACGGTCCGATTATGCCTTACTGTGGGCAGCCAGCATTTAGTGCACATTCAGCTCCTATCAGTGCACCGCCACTCCAGAGTCACTACAACGGTTATCCGGCCCGTTCGGGGTCAGCTTCAGCTTTAGCAGCCAAGGCATCAGGATGGGTGTTATGAGTGTGGGAACATTGGCCACATTAGGAGGTATTACCCTAGGTTGTCGAGTAACATATCTCGGCAGGATTCTCGTGCCATCATACCAGCACCGGTTGCTTAACTGCCTGCTCAGCCAGCTAGAGGTAGGGGTCAGATAGCTAGAGGTGGAGGTCAGGCCATTAGAGGTAGAGGTCAGGCCGTTAGAGGTGGAGGCCAGCTAGTTAGAGGCCGTCCCAGAGATGCATTTCAGAGTAGTAGGGCTCAGCCCCGATTTTATGCTTTCCAGCTAGGCCTAAGGCTGAGTCATCTGATGCCGTGATCACAGGTATTATTCCAGTTTTCCATAGAGATGCTTCAGTTCTATTTGATCCAGGATCTATTTATTCCTGTGTGTCCTCCTATTTTGCTTCGCATTTGGTTGTGCCTTGTGATTCTCTGAATGCTTCTGTGTGTGTATCTACACCAGTGGGAGACTCTGTTGTAGTAGACTATGTCTATCGTTCGTGTGATTACTATTGGTAGTCATGAGGCTAGTGTGGATCTTCTACTTATTGATATGGTAGGTTTTGATGTCATCTTGGGTATGGATTGGTTGTCACCTTATCATGCTATATTGGATTGTCATGCCAAGACGGTGACTCTAGCCATGCCGGGATTACCCCGGTTACAGTGGCAAGGAACTCATTGTCATTCTACCAGCAGGGTTATTTCTTATATGAAGGCTCGGCGTATAGTCGAGAAAGGGTGTCTAGCCTATTTGGCTTATATTCGCGATCCCGGTGTGAATGTTCCTTATATGGACTCAGTACCTGTTGTTCGTGAATTTCCAGAAGTATTTCCTGCATATTTGCCAGGGATTCCACCTGACAGAGATATTGACTTCTATATTGATTTAGATCCGGGGACTCAGCCCATTTCTATCCCACCATACCGTATGGCCCCGCCGGAGTTGAAAAAATTAAAGAAGCAATTACAAGACATGCTGGATCAGGGATTCATTAGACCCAATGTCTCGCCCTGGGGCGAACTAGTATTATTTGTAAAGAAAAAAAATGGTTCTATGCGGATGTGTATAGATTATCGTCAGTTGAATAAGGCCACTATAAAAAACAAATATCTGTTGCCAATGATTGATGACTTATTCGATCAGCTTCAGGGTGCCAAGGTGTTTTCGAAGATCGATTTGAGGTCTGGTTACCATCAGTTGAAGATTAGGGCATCTGATGTCCCTAAGATAGCTTTTCGGACTCGGTATGGGCATTACGAATTCCTAGTGATGTCATTTGGGTTGACAAATGCCCCAGCAGCATTTATGGATTTGATGAATCGGGTGTTCAAACCCTATTTGGATTCTTTTGTGGTTGTATTCATTGATGATATCTTGATTTACTCCAGCAGTCGAGAGGAGCATGAGCAACATCTTCGGAGTGTGCTTCAGACTTTGAAGCATAATCAAATGTGTGCCAAATTTTCAAAATGTGAATTTTGGTTAGACTCAGTTGCCTTTTTGGGGCATGGTGTAACTGGAGAAGGCATAAAAGTGGATCCTAAGAAGATTGAGGCTGTTCAGAATTGGCTTAGACCTACTTCAATTACAGAGATTCGTAGTTTCCTAGGTTTGACAGGTTATTATCGTCGGTTCGTATAGGGGTTTTCATCTATAGCAAGCCCATTGACCAGACTGACCCATAAAGATGGTTGGAGTTGTTGAAAGGCTATGATATCACCATTTTGTACCACCCTGGAAAGGCCAATATGGAGGCCGATGCTTTGAGTAGAAAGGCTGTGAGTATGGGCAGTCTTGCGTATGTTCCGATTGGTGAGAGGTCGTTAGCTACAGATGTTCATTCTTTGGCTAATTAGTTCGTGAGGTTAGATGTTTCAGAACCCAGTTAGGTTCTAGCTTGCACAGTCGCTCGGTCTTCTTTATATGAGCGCATCAGAGAATGACAATATGATGATTCTCATTTACTTGTCCTTAAGGACACGGTGCGGCACAGTGATGCCAAACAGGTGGCTGTGGGGGAAGATGGAGTTCTGCGAATGCAGGGTCGTATTTGTGTGCCTAACGTTGACGGGCTTCGTGAATTAATTCTTGAAGAGGCACACAGTTTCAGGTATTCTATTCATCCAGGTGCCACCAAAATGTATCAAGATTTGCGGCAACATTATTGGTGGAGAAGAATGAAGAAGGATATAGTTGCATATGTAGCTCGATGTCTGAATTGTCAGCAAGTTAAGTACGAGCATCAGAGACCTAGTGGTTTGCTTCAGAAGTTAGAAATTCATGAGTGGAAGTGGGAGCCTATCACTATGGATTTTTTTGTTGGACTCCCATAGACTCAGAGAAATTTGGCGCAGTTTGGGTCATCGTAGACAGGTTGACCAAGTCAGCATATTTCATTCCAGTGGCAGTTACCTATTCTTCCAAGCGGTTAGCTGAAATTTACATTCGTGAGATTGTCTGCCTACACGGTGTGCCCGTGTCTATTCTTTCAGATCGAGGTACGCAATTTACCTCACACTTCTGGAGGGTTGTACAGCGTGAGTTAGGCACGCGGGTCGAATTGAGTACAACATTTCATCCACAAACAGACGGACAGTCAGAGCGCACCATTCAAATATTGGAAGATATATATGATCCGCGCTTGTGTTATAGACTTTGGAGGTTCTTGGGATCAGTTCTTGCCACTTGCGGAGTTTGCTTATAATAATAGCTACCAGTCAAGAATTT
Organism: Nicotiana tomentosiformis; assembly: GCF_000390325.3. Taxonomy (NCBI): domain Eukaryota; kingdom Viridiplantae; phylum Streptophyta; class Magnoliopsida; order Solanales; family Solanaceae; genus Nicotiana; species Nicotiana tomentosiformis. The sequence goes on along the minus strand of NC_090816.1, from coordinate 40,159,132 downwards.
AGATGGCTCCATATGAGGCATTATACGGAAGGCGATGTCGTTCGCCAGTTGGATGGTTTGAACCGGGAGAGGCTCGGTTGTTGGGTACCGATTTGGTACAAGATGCCTTGGATAAGGTCAAAATTATTCAGGATCGACTTCGTGCAGCTCAAACTAGGAAAAAGAGTTATGTCGACTGTAAAGTTCATGATATTGCATTCATGGTTGGAGAAAGAATATTGCTCCGGGTTTTATCTATGAAAGGTATAATGAGGTTCGGAAAGAAGGGCAAGTTGAGCCCCAGGTATATTGGACCCTTCGAAATTCTTGAAAGGGTGGGGGAAGTATCCTACAAGCTTGCATTACCACCTAGTTTATCAGCGGTTTATCCGTGTTCCATGTGTCTATGCTTCGAAAATATCATGGTGATCTGTCCCATGTGTTAGATTCAGCTCAGTCCAATTGGACAAGGATTTGACTTACGAAGAGGAGCCGGTAGCTATTCTAGCCCGGCAGGTCCGACAGTTGAGGTCTAAGAGTTATTCTTCAGTTCGGGTAAAATGGAGAGGTCAGCCTGTAGAAGCATCTACCTGGGAATCCGAGTCGGACATGCAGATTAAATATCCACACCTTTTCACCAGCTCAGGTACTTTTTTTTTCTAACTCCGTTCGAGGACGAACATTTGTTTTAGAGGTGGAGAATGTGATTACCCAAAAGGTCATCTTTAAATTTAATAATTATTTCTGTGTTCTAAGACCTCTAAAAGCACTATTCACCATTCCTCGACTTGCGTGCGTAGTCCGTATAATTTTTTGGAAAGTTTTTATATGAAAAATTGATTAAAATGTGAAATAGAGCCTTAAAATTCAACTGAGTTGATTTTTGTCAACATTTTGAGCAAACAGACTCGGATCAGTATTTTGACAGTTTCGGTAGGTCCGTATCATGATTTGGGACTTGGGCATATGCCCGGAATTTAATTTGGAGGTCCCTAACTTGAATTATCGTCAGTTGGCGAAAACTAGAAGCCTAAAGGCTTAAAGGTTTCAAAGATTGATCACAAATTGACTTTTATTGATATCGGGCTCAGATTTGAGTTCTAAAAATTTTCGTAGGTCCGTTATATCATTTATGACTTGTCTGTCAAATTTGGTGAGAAACGGAGTTGATTTGACGTGATTCGGATGTTCGATTGTAAAAATAGAAATTCTAAAGTTTTCTTAAAAAATTCATTTGATTTGGCATCCTATTCATAATCCTAGGTGTTGAATTGGTGTTTTGATTGCACGAGCAAGTTCGTATGATATTTTTGGACTTGTGTGCATGTATGGCTTAGAGCCCCGAGGGCTCGGGTGAGTTTCGGATAGCCTACAGACCATTTGAACTTTGGAAAAATTTTGTTTTTGAGCTTCTGCTGTCATATGGTGCATTGTGCTTCGCGATCGCGAAGCCATTCCCGTGATCGCGAAGAGGAAATTATGAGCCGTGAGTTTTACCCTTCTCGTTCGCGAAGATAGGCACGAGATCGCGGAAGGTTAGCTCCCAGTGCACTGCGAACGTGAGGGCCAAGACGCATTCGCGTAGAAGGAATGAAGGCAGAAGCTAGGCACGCCATTTGTGATACGCGATCGCACAAGTCAGTACGCGATCGCGTAAGGTTGAGAAAATGTTCTTCGCGATCGCATGACCATTTACGCGATCGTGTAGAGTAAATTATCGGGGAAGCCAAAATATGCTTCGCGATCGCAAAGAGTTATCCGCGATCGCGATGAGTAAAATGGACCTAGGCAGAAATTGTTCTACGCAATCCCGAATGAATTCCCGCGATCGCGATGAGTAAAAATCTGGGCAAATAGAACTTAAGTTCTGGAAATGGGATTTCGTCCCATTTTCCACCATTTTGGATTTTGAGCTCGGATAAAATGATTTTTGGGAGATTTTCACGGGGAAACACTGGGGTAAGTGTTCATCATCCTATATTAATTATATTTCATGATTCCATACTCATTTACATCATGAATCCGTGAATTTATGGAAGAAAAATCAGATTTTTATAAAATCTTCCAAAAATATAAAATGAAGATTTGAAAGCTAATCCGATGTCATAATTCGATAATTGTTTTATGGTTGAACTCGTATCGAAACGGGTGTTCGAATTTCGCGAGTTTTTTCGGGATTTGAGACGTGGGTCCCACTGTTGATTTTTTAAAATGAATTTCGAATTTTTATCCGAAAAATTTGTAAATTCATATGGAATTAATTCCTACAATTTGTATTGAGTATTTGAATTGTTTATGACTGGATTTGAGGATTTCAGACACGAATTCGCGAGGCAAAGGTTTATTGGATTCTTGAAATTTGGTTGAAAAGCGAGGTAAGTATCGTGGTTAACCTTGACTTGAGGGAATAGAACCCTTAAATTATTTGTTATGTAAAATGCATGTGAATGACGTATAGGTGAGGTGACGAGTGTCTATACGTCGTCAAATTAATTTTTTGCATAATTAGTTGAAAAATCATAAATCGATTTAAATCATGAATTAATTATTGTATTAATTGTTTCTCTCCTGTTCTTTTCTCAATATCATGCCTTGAATCCATGCTATAATTGTTATATGCTTATTTGATTTATGTGACTTAATTGCTACTTGGTGTTTAGCATACTAATTATTAAAATACCTATTACATCCTTAATTTCCATAATTAATTGCTACTTGTCATTGTTTGTTCATAATTAAATTATAATTATTGTATGCTTGTTGTCTTATAATTTCATATTAATTGTTGCATTTATTGGAGTAATTTCTTTTATAAGAATTGGTAAATCATATTATTGGAGGAGCGAGTTGCACGCCGCAACGGAAACGAAAATAAATATATTGGGGGATCGGGTTGCATACCGCAACAGAGTTATTTAAAGTTTATATTGGAGGATCGGGTTGCACGCCGCAACGGAAATTTATTGAGGAAATATATTAAAGGAACGGGTTGCACGCCGCAACAGAATTGATTGAAATGAATATATTGGAGGAACGGGTTTCACGCCGCAACAGAATTAATTGAAATGAATATATTGGAGGATCGGGTTGCATGCCGCAACAGAATTGAATGTGAATATATTGTGGGATCGGGTTGCACGCCGCAACGGAAACTAATTGAAATAATAATTGGTTATGATTGCCGAGTTGGCTTCAATTGTTAAAAAGAGATACCTGTTTTATTTCTATTATTATTATTATTACTATTATTATTATTATTATTATTATTATTATTATTACTATTATTATTATTATTATTATTATTATTATTATTATTATTATTATTACTATTATTATTATTATTATTGTTGTTGTTGCGTATAGGTTCACGTAAGTGACCTTCCTTAGCCTCGTCACTACTTCGTCGAGGTTAGGCTCGGCACTTACCAGTACATGGGGTCGGCTGTACTAATACTACACACTGCACTTCTTGTACAGATTTCAGAGTTGGTCCCAGCGGCGTACCATAGACTTGCTCGGATTCAGCTACCAGTGGAGACTTGAGGTATAGCTGCACGACGTCCGCAGCTCTAAAGTCCCCTTCTACTGTATTTTAGTTGTGTGCTTTCTTTCAGACAGCTTTATTTCGTCCAGACCCTTGTTTGTATTATTTTAGTAGCTCGTGCACTTGTGACTCCAAATTCTGGGATGGTATTTAGATATCGCATTTATTATGGATTATTCACTTTATTTCAGACTTTATTTCCGTACTTGTTTTCTTTGTATTAATTAAATTTTAAATTGTGTTAAATTGGCTAATTATATTCTAACGTTGGCTTGCCTAGCAAGTGAAGTGTTAGGCGCCATCACGGTTCCGAAGGTGAGAATTTCGGGTCGTGACAGAAGTATACAATTTACTCTCAAGAACCAGTAGAAGAATAATGTAGTAATTCCTTCTGTCCTTATAGCTATGGGTCACTCTAGGAAATGGTTCAACTATCAAATCCTAATAGGCGACTGTGATGACCCAAAAGGTCATCTTATGTTTTAGAACTCAAATCTACGCTCTTAAGACTTAAAAATCTCATTTTACCCTCCTCGATTTGTGTGCACAGTCTGGGCAGGTTTCCGAAAAGCTTTTATTTTGAAAGTTCATGAAAATAAGAATTTATGCCTTAAAAAGTTGATTTTATTTGACTTCGGTCAAGAGTTTTGGTAAACGGGCTCAGATCCATATTTTGACGGTCCCGATGGGTCCGTATCGAATTATGGGACCTGGGCGTATGCCTGGAATCGAATTCAGAGGTCCCTAGCTTGAGATATGAATTTTTGATGAAACTTAAAAGTCTGGAAATTATTTGTTTTTAAGAATTGATTGATGTTTGACATTGTTAGTACCGGGTCTGTATTTTGGTTCCGGAAGCCGGTATAGGTTCATTATGATATTTAAGACTTGTCTGTGAAATTTGGTGAGAAACAGAGTTGATTTGACATGATTCGGACGTCTAGTTGAGAAAATAGGAATTTTAAAGTGTTCTTGAGAATTTCATTTGATTTGGTGCTAAATTCATAATTCTAGGTATTATTTTGGCGATTTAATCGCGCGAGCAAGTTTGTGTGATGTTTTTAGACTTATGTGCATGTTTGGTTTGGAGTCCCGAGGGCTCAGGTAAGTTTCGGATAGGCTACAGGATGTTTCGGACTTAGAATTTCTATTGTTTTGTTGTTGCTGGTGCACATGTATTTTGTGCTTCGCGATCGCGAAGAAACTCTCGCGATCGCGAAGTGTAAACTAGGCTGGGAGGTAATTTCTTCTTCGCGAATTCGAAGGACTAGTCACGAACGCGAAGCATTGGGGGTGGTACCCTTCGCGAACACGATCAGTCTCCTGCGAACGTGATAGGTTAAGGGACCTGGGGGAGGGGTTCACGTTCTTCTACGCGAACGCGTCCACTGGGTCGCAAATGCGAAGGTTTGGGGGGAGCTACCTTACGCGAACATGTAGAAAGACTCGCGAACGAGAATGCCTTAGGACGTTGTGCATCGCGATCGCAACACGCCTCTCGCGAACGTGATGAAGGCCTATCCGGTGTTTTAAAACACGGATTCAGTGCCAGTTGTTTGCGAGTTTCCAGAGGTATTTCCTGCAGACCTGTCAGGGATGCCACCCTACAGGGATATTGATTTCTGCATTGATTTGGCTCCGGGCACTCAACCCATTTCCATTCCTCCATACCGCATGGCCCCACTAGAGTTTGAAGGAGCAGTTGCAAGATTTGCTTGATAAGGGCTTCATTAGACCTAGTGTCTCGCCCTGGGGTGCACCTGTGTTGTTTGTGAAGAAGAAAGATGGATCGATGAGGATGTGTATAGATTATCGGCAGTTGAACAAAGTCACCATCAAGAACAATTATCCATTGTCGAGGATTGATGATTTATTTGATCAGCTTCAGGGTGCCAAGGTATTTTCAAAGATTGATTTGAGATCTGGCTACCATCAGTTGAGAATTAGGGCATCCGATGTTCCTAAGAATGTTTTTCGTACTCAGTATGGGCATTATGAGTTTCTAGTAATGTCATTTGGGCTGACAAATGCCCCAGCAACATTCATGAATTTGATGAACCGGGTGTTCAAACCCTATTTGGATTCCTTTGTGGTTGTGTTTATTGGTGATATCTTTATCTACTCCAACAGTCGAGTGGAGCATGAGCAGCACCTTCAGATCGTTCTTCAGACTCTGTAAGATAGCCAGTTATATGCTAAGTTGTTGAATTTTTGGGAAGTTTGACCGAGAGGTTGACTTTTTGATATCGGGGTCGAAATCCGATTCTGAAAATTTTCATAACTCCATTATGTCATTTATGACTGGCGTGCAAAATTTGAGGTCAATTGGACTGGATTTGGTAGGTTCTGGTGTTGTTTGTAGAAATTGAAAGTTCAAAGTTCATAGATTTTGATTTGAGGTGCGATTAGTCGTTTTGATGTTGTTTGATGTGGTTTAAAGCCTCGACTAAGTTCGTATTGTATTTTGAGACATGTTGGAATAATTGGTTAAGGTCCCGAAGGTCTCGGGTGGAATTCGGAAGGTAAACGGAATGGATTTCGGACAAAGAAGATTGCTGGAAATTTGCAGAAATTTCTGGTGTGTGGAGCCAACTTTAGAAGTTTATATCTCGGAATTCATAAGGGATCGGAAAATTATCAAAACATGAAAGTTATAGTCGTTTGTTGCTAGTTTCCAGAAAGTCAAACCATTCATTATTTAGACATTTGTACAGAAAGTTATGGTAGATTGAATGAAGGCTGGTAGAGCAGTTTCGCCAGAAATTCTGATGCATGGAGCCGAGTTTGGAAGCTTATATCTCGCAATTCATAAGGAATCAGAAAAGTTGCAAAACATGAAAGTTGTAGTCGGTTGATTCTAGTTTCCAGAAAGTTAAATTATTTATCATTTGGATATTTGTACATAAGGTTATAATCAATTGAAAGAAGGCTGGTAGAGCAGTTTCTGGTGAACTTTTAGTGACGAAAAATGGAGTTTTAGTGACGGATTGGCAGAAACTTAAGGACCAAAAATGGTCATTTCATTCATTTCGTTTTGGATTTTTGGAGCACGGTTCTTGGGCAATTTTTGGGCGATTTTCACGGGAAAACATTGGGGTAAGTGTTCCTTATCCTATATTGATTATATTTCATGATTCCATGCTCATTTACATCATGAATCCGTGAATTTATGGAAGAAAAATCAAGATTTTTACAAAATCTTCCAAAAATGAAAGTTTAAGATTTGGAGGTCGAGTTGTTATCGGATTTTGGAAAAATTGGTATGGGTGGACTCGTAATTGAATGGGTTGTCGGATTTTGTAAGTTTCGCCGGATTCCGAGATGTGGGCCCCACGGGAAAATTTTGAGCTAATTTCAAATTTTAATGAAAATGTAATATTTTCTTATGAAATTGATTACTATAATTTTTGTTGACTGTATCGAATTAATTATGACTAGATACGAGTCGATCGGAGTCGGAAAATCGAGAAAAAAATATAATACTTGGTTAAATTGAAGCAAGTCGAGGTAAGTGACTTGTCTAACCTTGTGTGGGGGAAATTCTCCCTAGGATTGATAATTGTAATATGTGAAAAGTTGTGTACACGAGGTGACGAGTGTGTACACGTGCTAAAAGTGAATGATTATATTTTAAATTGTGTAGATCACTGTTATGCATTTATTAAATTATTTTATTTTGTTATATTCTTCATTATTGATTTAATGTTTATATTTTAAATTTGCTTGACCTTTTCTGGCTAATTATTTTTTTTGTTTAGTTGGAACTTGGTTTCTTTTATTCTGTGCATTATTTGAAGGTTGATTTTCTTTAAATTAAATATTATTAATATGAAGCATTTGACATTTTTAAACTTGATATTGAAGCAACATATGAAAGATTTTGAAATATTATTTTCCTGAATTATTTACTCCTGAATATTTTTGTAAGATTTTCGTGCTCATTGTGATGGAGCAGTCAGCTCTTTATTGTGAAAAAATACTGTTGTTGAATTATTTTGGCAAGTTAAATTATTTGAGCACTTGAGGTGCAAATTGTGATATATTGTGATATTGATACGCATGCGGTGGTATAAAGTCTGGGTGTTGAAATGCATGCGGTGAGATAAGGGTGGCTTGATACGCGTGGCTAGTGGGGGTGACTACTAGAAGTCATGCGGTGTGATAAGGGTGGCTAAAACGCGGGATGCTATTTCGGGAAAAAATATTTTCTTTAAATAAATTGTGAAAGCTCCCGCGGTGATATAAGAAAATGAGATATTGTGAAATTATTTATAACTTGGGACTACGAGGCGGTACCTCGGTAGTGCCCTTGTTGATATTGATTTATGGTCATAGTTGCTTTCGATTAACTGTTGTGATTTTCATAAAGTTGAAGGAAATTCTGTTTTGATTCCCCGAGATATTATTTGCAATTATTTGGTGTCATTAAATGTGACATACTATTTGATTCATTTCCACTGTCATTTTATTTTACTATATTGATAAATATTTTACCATGCCATTATTATATTCCAATAGGGCCTCACCTGACCTCGTCACTACTCTACCGAGGTTAGGCTTGGCACTTACTGGGTACCGCTGTGGTGTACTCATACTACGCTTCTGCACATCTTTTTGTGCAGATCCAGGTACACTTTTACTAGCCTAGACGTCAGGGAGTTACCTGCGCACGGAGACTTCGAGGTATATCTGCCAGCATCCGCAGACTCCGGAGTCCCCTTCTATCATTTTATGTTGCTTCCTTATATTTTATTTAGACCTTGACATATAGAGACATTGAGAATAAATTCTTAGAAGCTTGTGACTTATTTCTACCGGGTTTTGGGAGTTGTAATTGTTTGAATTGTAGTTTATTTATTTCAGATATTTATTATTATTCTGCATTGATAGGCTTACCTAGTCTTAGAGACTAGGTGCCATCACGACATCCTACGGAGGGAATTTGGGGTCATGACACTAACCTGGTATTTCGCATATCTATCTCAACATCCTCATCTCTTCGACCTTCATATTTTGGACATGGGAGCTCTTGACTGGCCAACACTTAGCCCCATACAACATAGTCGGTCTGACCATCACTCTGTAGAACTCACTTTTAAATTTTGGCGGCACCTTTTTATCACACAAAATACCGGAAGCAAGTCTTTATTTCATCCATCCCGCTCCAAAACAATGTGTGACATCTTCATCAATCTCCCCATCCTTCTTTATAATAGACCTAAGGTACTTAAAACTTCCTCTCCTAGGGATGACTTGTGAATATAGCCTCAACTTCCCTTCCACTCCCCGAGTCGCACCATTGAACTTACACTCCAAGTATTTTTTTTTGGTCTTGCTCAACTTGAAACCTTTAGACTTCAGGGTCTGCCTCCACACCTCTAATCTCGGGTTTACACCGCCTCACGTCTCGTCAATTAATACAATATCATCTTCAAATAACATGCATCACGATACCTTCCCTTGGATGTGGTGCTTCAGTACACCCATTGTCAGAACAAACAAAAAAAGGCTGAGCGCCAATTGCTGGTGCAACCCCATCATAATCGGAAAGTAGTCCAAGTCCCCTCCAGCCAAACATCATTCAAGGAGTCAAGAAATACTAAAGAAAGCAATTCCAATTAATAAAGCTTCGATATTTGAAGAAATTCCAAGAATACAACAAGAGTCATAACCCAAGAGTTCAAATATATTATTTATTTCAAAATCCAACTTCCAATCAAGGTCCAAATCCTCAAAAATTCACTCCCATAAACATCAAGCCAAAAACTCATTTTCTACTCTTTAAATCCTTGATTTAGGTGTAATATTCCATAGATAATCATGATATATAATCAAAACCAAGTTAGAATCAATAATCCTACGATCAAGAACAAATTTAGATTAAATTGTAAGAGACTTTACTCTCATTATCACGATATCCATCATGGTGACAAATCTCAAAATTTAATCAAGGACCTTATTTAATTAATCAAGCAATTAATAATAACTATGATAAAAGAATATCAAATGCCATATATTTTTTATATCAAATAACATTCACAAAATATGTTCAAATCATCAAATATGAGATTGGATCTAGGGCATATCCACTTTATCCCTAACAATCTCCAACTTGCACTAGATCTAATCGCTCTTGTACTCCATTCCCAATTTCCATGTGTGCTTGTCAAACTCCTTTGCACCAAAAGCTTTAGTGAATGGGTCTGGAGCATTTTTCTTTCCATCAACCTTTTGAATCTAGACGTCGCCACGTTCAATAATTTCTCTTTTCAAGTGATACCTTCGCAGAACGTGTTTGAATGTTTTTGGTGCGATCTTGGTTCTTTTGCTTGAGTAATATCTCCCTACTAGAGTAATTCCAGTGTCTATCGGTAGATAGCCTCCTTTGGAATTATCCATGTTATACCTCTTTAAGATGGTATCAATGTACAAAGACTGGAAAAGTCCAAGCAGCTTTCTCGATCTATCTCTATAGATCTTTATTCCCAATATATAAGTTGTTTCTCCCAAGTCTTTCATGGAGAACTATTCATATAGCCAGATCTTGGTACTTTGCAATGCTAGCATATCATTCCCTATGATTAATATATCATCAACATACAGTACTTTGTGCTCCCACTAACCTTTTTGTACACACAAGGTTTTTCTTCGCATCTAACAAAATTGAACATTTCAATTTTTTGTTAAAGCGAATATTTCAATTTCGAGAAGCTTGATTTAGTCCATAAATGGATCTTTTTAGCTTTCAAATTTTATTATGATCATGCGGAGATGTGAAACTTTCAGGTTCTGTCATGTACACATCCTCTTCTAGCTCATCATTAAGGAAAGTTGTTTTCACATCCATTTGTCATATTTCATTGTCAGAACCTTGTGTCGCCTCTTCAAAGGTCTTAGGGCCATCATCATTATGATCAACCTCATTTGATTCATCATCTTGTACCATTAGATTTAATCCAGTTGGTACATGACGTTCTCGTGTAGACCATCTAAGAGGTTCTTGTACAACTTACTCACCTTATGTTGGATTTGGTTTTTGTTTAATTTGGTTTAGAATTGGTTCATTAACCTGTTCTTGAACTACATTTAGTTCTTGAACATCAATCGTTGAAGATGGCAACTTCTTTGTCAACTTCAAAACATCCAATAAAGGTTCTTCAACTTGTGTCTCATGATCTTGATTTTGTGTTGATTCATTAGTTTCTTAAACTTCATCAAGTTCTATTTCTTCAGTATAATTTCCTTCTAAAAGAAATTCCCTTTCCAAAAAGGTTGCTCCTCTAGCCACAAACACTTTATGGTTAGAAGGGTGATAGAAATAATAACCTATTGTATTTTTGGGATACCCAATGAACCTACACTTATCATATCTTGAGTCAAGTTTATCAGACTGCAATCTCATAACATAAGTTGGACAACCCCAAACTTTAATATGTTTAAGGTTAGGCTTACGTCATTTCTATATCTTATATGGTGTTGTAGAGAATGACTTAGTGAAAACTTTATTAAGTAAGTATGTTGCTGCTTCTAAAGCATATCCTCATACATTTATTGGAAGATCAGTTAACCCCATCATAGATCTCACCATATCTAACGAGGTTTGATTTCTCCTTTCAGACACACCATTTTGTTATGGTGTTCCTCAAGGTATCCACTGTGAGAGAATCCCATTCTTTCTGAGATACCTAGTAAAATCTTCACTAAGATATTCTCCACCTCTATCAGACCTTAGTACTTTGATACTTTTACCAGTTTGTTTCTCAACTTCACTACGAAACCTTTTGAATATTTCTAAAGATTCAAATTTGTGTTTCATAAGATACACAGATCCATATCCTGACATATCATCGGTGAAGGTGATGAAGTAAGAATATCCACCTCTAGCTTGAATTTTCATGGGCCCACAAACATCTATATGAATTAGTCCCAATAATTCAGAAGCTCTTTCTCCACTTCCAGTAAATGGAGATTTAGTCATTTTTGCATTGAAACAAGATTCACAAGTTGGATATGATTCAAAATCATACTTGTCAAGGTACCCTTCCTTGTACAACTTGTTAATTATTCTTTTCTCCAATATGACCAAGCCTTCAATAACAAAGGTATGTATGATTTAGTTGATCATCTCATTTCCTCTTAAGACTAGAAACATGCATAATCGAATTTGCATTCACATTAGGTAAGACATAAACATCATGTTGGAGACAACCATTCACATAGAAATCATTACCACAATGAATAGAGCAAATATCATTGTCTATGATAATGCGAAACCCACGCTTGTCCAACATAGAAGCTGAAATTATACTCGAAACAAATTTAGGAATATAATAACAATCATCCATCATAAGTACATTGCCTGAAGGCATTATTAAAGAAATTGATCATACAACTACGGCTGCAACTTTTGCACCATTTCCAACTTGTAGATTAATTTCCACTTTCTTTAGTCTCCTACTTATCTTGAACCCTTGCAACATATTACAGATGTTATAATCACTGCTAGTATCTAATACCCACAGTGAAGAATTAGTAGTAGCTAAATAAATCTTGAAAAAAAAATTCATTAATGTCTCACCTTGTTTCTTATCCTTTAGATTTGCAAGATACTCCTTGTAGTTTCTCTTCCAATGCCCTTTTCTCTTTACAATGAAAACATTCAGCATCATATACTGATTTCAAGATCAAATCTTCATAAAGCACTTTACCATGCTTGTACCCCAACTTCTCAAGTGTTTTGGTAAGATCAATCACATGGCATGCACTACTAAAAAATTAGGTTTTAGCAACGGATAAATTCTGTAGCTAAACAGAAACATCCGTCGCTAATTTTATTTAGCGACGGATTAGAAACGGATTATCAAGAAATTCTACTAGCTACGAGAGTTTTAGCGACAGATTAGCGACGACGTTCATAGCTAATTCCAGTTTTTTTGTAGTGATGGGGTCCAACTGGAGAGTTTCCAATATCCAACTGTGTATCAACCATCTTCTTAAGATATTCAATGATTGTAGTTGGATCCATATTCTGATGTTTCCTCTGGAGTTCAGAACTCATAGAAGCGAGAATGATGTGTTTCATAGCAAGGCATTCTTCCAAGTATTTCTGATAAACCTTGGTGCCTTCAATATCATTCTTTGATGGGATTATCTTTGCAGGCTTATCGATCACATCAATGAGCTTTTCATGCATGAGAACAATTCTCAAATTTCTATAAAAGTCATCAAAGTTTGGTCCTACCAACTTGTCGGTCTCAAGTATTTCACGCAGTGATATAACAAACATATTGAGAAATCTAAAATATAGAAAAGAAAATGCAATAATATAAGAACATATTTACATATATCATAAAGACATGGACTTTTATCTAAATAATATTTTCACTAATTATTAAAAACTATTTTGCCTCATTATAGTTTAAGAAATCTCTATTTCTGTTAGTGGAGTAAAGGAATCCTTTAACAATATGTATGAGCCCCTTAGAAGTCAAGTTGTTTCTCACATATATTTTAAAGGTAGGTACTCTTACCAATTGTATCCCCATACAATTTTCTTAAATAGCTCTATGTCAAATAGTCCCCTGGTAGTCAGGTCGATCCTATTGGCATAATTGAGTTCAACCATCATGAAAGCAAAGAACTTATTAAATTTTATACTCCCCCCGGGTAGTCCAGGCGTCTAGTGTAAAATTAAATAATTCTTCCAATCCATGCATCTAATGCAATAAATAATTTTAACATATTCTCAAACTATAAGTCTCCTGGTTGTCAGGCCGCTCCTTATAAATAAGAAATAAATAAAATAATTTATTTTGATGGATAGCTTTACAATAAAATATCTTATATTTTATTATTTAAGAACTGAAATTTTAGTAAGACGGAATTGTTACTAAAACAACTTTTAATAACATGAAAATCAAATCTTTTATAGCAGATGAATTTAGTTCAAGTTGTCTACATGCTTAGTCCTAAATTAATTGACATCATATGTAATAAATAATTCAAAATTATGTAATGAACAAGCACGTGACATAAAAATAAAATTCAACATCTTCTAACATGTTTATCTTATATATCACAAAAGAATAATTCATGCCAGAAAACTATTATTAATTAACATCTCATGAACCAATAACAATTAAAATAACAGTAGAATCCAATAACCTATTATAGATTACCGTTGTATCTAAGACAAAATTTTCAAATTCAAGTTACGAACTATCTCAATAGTTTAACTTATATTGTCACGATCCAAAATCCACCTAGTCGTGATGGAACCTAACCCAACCCGTCAGGTAAGCCAATTAACAACTACCCAATTTAATGAGATTTATAAAGAAAAAGGAATGAAAATACAACTGCTTTATACAAGAATTTCCCAAGGACTGGTAGTACAAATCATGAGCTTTTAAGATTTAGAATTTACAAAGCTGGTATGAAATAAAGTACATGATCTGTTTGAAATATACATGAACATATTAAAATTCTAAAGCTACCAAGATCAAGAGGCAACTATGATCGAAACGCAGGTACATCTTTAAATCCAGCTCCCGTCGTGCATAGCAACATCCGCATCCAACATTTTCACGCAAGGTGCAAAAGAGTAGTATGAGTACAACTGATCACATGTACTCAATAAGTAACAAACCTAACCTTAGGTTAAAAGTAGTGACGAGCTGGAACAAGGGTCGGAGTCCAACACCAATAGCCATCAACAGTTCATAACAACATAATAAAAGTGATAAAAGAAAGAACTCAGATATATAGTGCTCAGCTCGTTCACGGTTCTGAAAAATAGGCATGCTTTTCAAGTATGTCAGTGAAAACTCAAATCTTTTACCGAAATCACCAAAATATAAGTACGTTTGTAAAACTGTGATTTTCCCAAAACTTTCAATAGGTAAATGTTTTTTTTTTCAAATGGCATGAGGAAAGTACATCTCTATGCCTATATGTCAATGTATATATGAAGCCATGAATGGCGCAATGTCGTAGAGCATGAGAAAAATTCATCTCTATGCCTGTATGTCAAGTGTGCATGTTGAATGCAATACAACTCAGTGATAAAACCATATGCATACTCTCAGAGTATCAATTCACTCAGTCCTCCTAGTCACTCAGTCCTCACAGTCACTCAGTCCTCCCAATCACTCGGCAATCGCTCTCGGCACTCACACTCAGTAGGTACCTGCGCTCAGTGGAGGGTGTGTACACACTCCAGAGGGGCTCCTCCAGTCCAAGCGCTATAACAAGCCACTCATGGCATAAATCAATAAAACATGATGCGGCGTGCAACTTGATCCCATCATAAATCAATAATACCTCCTGCGGCGTGCAACCCGATCCCATCAATATCCTCACCATCATACCCTCGACCTCACTCAATCATCAATCTCTCCATTCTGTCGGGCTCACAATGTCATGCAAAAGGGACCCAAAATGATGATGTGATGCATCAATAAATGGTAACAGAGACTGAGATATGATATGCAAATGAATACGTATGACCGAGTATGTAATTGCAATGTAAGCAAATAACTCAACAGCAGAAATGACCTCAATGGGTCCCAACAGGATAAGCATATAGCCTAGACATGGTTTCTAACATGGATCATAGCTCAATTACTCTAGCACGTAGAGATTTCATGGATATAAATAAGATTAGGTAACTACACAGTACCACATAATGATCGAGTCACAATTCACATGGTGCACGCCCACACGCCCGTCACCTAGCATGTGCGTCACTTTAACACCAAACACATATCACCTATATTCAGGGATTCATGCCCTCAGCACCAAGTTTAGAAGTGTTACTTACCTCTAACAAGCCAAATCGAATACTGAGCAAGCCAAATGATGCTCCAAAAATGCCATCTCGTGCGTACCGACCTCCGAACCGCTCGAACGAACCCAAAGCAACTCAAATACATCAAATACTGCCAAAGGAAACAAACCCAATTGATAAAGGTCGAATCTTTAATCAAAAGGCAAAATCAACCGAAAAGTCCAACCCGGGCCCGCACCTCAGAACTTGACGAAACTTATAAAATCCGACAACTCATTCATTTACGAGTCCAACCATACTAGTTTGAATCAAATCCGAGTCTGAATCGCTGTTCAAAACTCAAAAACTCACTCTATGAAACTTTAGGCTAAAACCCCCAATTTCTCTTTAGAATTCATAATCCAATTACCAAAAACGAAGATAGAATCATGAAATATAATCAAAAGCGGGTAGAGAACACTTACCCTAAACCACGTGTTGAAAATCACTCCAAAAATTGCCTCCATCCAAGCTCCAAATCTCAAAATATGATAATATAACCAAAACCACGATTTATAGGTTCTGCCCAACGGTTATCGCATTTGCGAACCAAATTGCCGCTTCTGCGGACCCGCACATGCGGGCTAATATTCGCTTATGCGAACAAACCAAACTCAGCAGCCATCACTTCTGTGGAACACTACTTCGCACCTGCGCACCCGTAGGTGCGGCTCTGCCATTGCACTTGTGCCATACCTCGCCCCTACGACCCAAGGTACCGCTTCTGCGCTTCCGCGGGTGTGGCCCATTTCTCGTATTTGCGGAGCCCTACTCCCAGTTCCCCTTCTGTTCCTGTGACTCCTTTGTCGCATCTGCGACCATCGCATCGTCACAAACCAACCGCAAGTGCAATCACACCAGGTCCTGCCACCAACAACTTTAGCCAAAAATGATCCAAACTATCCGAACTGGGTCCGAAACTCACCCGAGCCCCTCGGGACCCTGTCCAAATATACCAACAAGTCCCATAACATAACACAGACCTACTCGAGGCCTCAAATCACACATAATAACATCGAAACGGTGAATCACACCTCAAATAAAACTTAAATGAACTTTTGAACTTTCAACTTCAAAGATTCGTGCCGAAACATATCAAATCAACCCGGAATGAACCCAAATTTTGAACACAAGTCCCAAATTATATAACGAAGCTATTCCAATTCTCGGAACCCCGATTCGAATCCGATATCGTCAAAGTCAACTCTCGGTCAAACTTATGAACTTTCCAAACTTTCAAATTTTCAACTTTTGCCAATTAGCGCCGAATCTTTCTAGAAATATCCAAATGCAAATCCGAGCATACGCCCAAGTCCAAAATCACCATCTGGACCTAACGGAATCATCAAAACTCCGTTTCAGTGTCAAATTCACAAAAGTCAAAATTGGTTAACTCTTCCAACTTAAAGCTTCAACGATGAAACGCATTCTTCCAAATCGATTTCGAATAACCTGAAAACCAAAATGATTCACACAAGTCATAATACATCATACGGAGCTACTCATGCCCCCAAACTACCGAGCAAAGTGCAAATGCTCAAAATGACCGGTTGGGTCATTACATCCCCCCCCACTTAAACATATGTCCATCCTCGAACGTGCCGAGAGTCATTCCAAGGCCATCAAACTGTCGTGTAACCTTACCATGCACATACCCGGAGGTGATCCCATGCCACCCTAACTCATATAAGCCTGACAACATAACTAAACTGAAGATCCTTAATTCAACCTTAGCCCATAAACCTTGGAACCCAATTTCCAACATCCGAAATTTCGTACAAGACCCGAATCTCGCATCCACACACTGTGTAAGTCTAAACAAGCTATAACAAGCCATAACCATAGCCCAAGATGCAATCACATGATATACCACATAACTCAAATACTCATAGCAATAATTTCCGACCACAATAACTTCTCGAAACAAACCCGGTACCGGTAATACACCTCATATCAAACAAAACCTCATTCTAAAACCTTCATACACTGCCAATGATGGAAAAAACACGCAGAAACTCATAACCACTTATCATATCAACCATGGAGCTCCCCCTTATTCGACAAGAACTATAGCTTATTTCTAAGCCGATCAGTGACATTATCCTTCCAAATATACCGCAAACAAATCTGATAGCACCCATCCTAGGTCCAATGAACTTACTATATCAAGCCTAATTATCCTATTGACATGCCACACAATACTACCTAGAATCACAACCTGTGCAATCCGTGCACCAATAAGCAACAACTCAAATGTACCCAAAATGGAAAATGACGCAAACTCAACAAGTACCACCACAACCGCAATGCTATGAACCCATAATACATGGTAGAACCAAGATCCACGAATCTAACACAAAGGATCATATCCCAACATAACGTCGCTGCAATGTGTGACCCCATCCAAACACTGGTCCACATGAAAGGCCTCAAGTCACAATGCTCAATCAACAACCACGTGCAATTTGACGTCTAGTACCGAAAGTGCATGACCCTAACCATGGAGAAGCGAATAACACAATACCACAGTCTGGAAAGAACATAACCAATGCGCAAATCAATCATTCAATATCTTAATACCCATCTCGCTCAAATTTTGTTATAAGGCCCAAATAGAACCATACCATGTGTGCTTATAACCAACAAATCACAACCCCTCGTAGCATAGAGGAGTAGTACATAGATCATATCAGAACATGAACAAGATCAACTTCACCATATGGAACATCCTTCAACAATAGCATTACAGAGTCAACCAATCTGACCCGGTGTAGAATACACATCCTCATTAAGTCTACCAAATGGGCCCCAAATCAACGTTGGTCATCCACATATAAATAAATAATCCTCTGAAGGTCCACAATGGCCTAACCATAACACATACCATCATCTGGTTAGCATTAGCCACATACTCACAGCCCACAATCACGAAACAATCTGCTTCTGAGAATTCCCGGTCTCCAAATACATAGAACACACGAATCACCATATATGATCCCAACTCCACCGCCCGAATGTCTAACACATCTCTCATACACGATCATCCCACGAGGAATACTTCTAAAGTTCTTCCGTGCCACATAGAAAATATCTTAATATCAACAGTCAATCCACCAGGAGAGTACCGCAATACCAATGAAACATTCGTAAGTCAACACATAGTGCGCCTTCTGAAATGCGCACCCTTCTCAAGAATTACCAAGCAGTTATAACATTCATCTATATATCTGAAACTGTCCATGTTGTCCAAAATTCATAACCTTTCCTCCAAATATGACCCGTGACCTTGTACATGCAAAACTCAATACTACACAACACACCGCATTTATCATGCCATCATATGAAGAGTACAAAAATCTCATAATCAACTTTGAGTCACCAGCAGAATACATACCCGATCAGTCAGAAACCTTCTATTTGACCCTATCCAGGAGAAAATCACAATACGCAACATGCTCCTCACGCGGGTAGGAAATATCCATCTCAAACCATGATAGAAACCATAGATAACTCTTCGAAACCCATTTGCCCATAACCAAACCATCATAAGTGAGTCTCTCTAACTCAACCAAGCCACGCAGGTTGCCAAACCCAAGAGTATTGACACCAAAACACCTGTAGAGCCTCACCACATCATAAGTACCCAAAGAACCGATCATATCCGTTACTGTGCTGATCCAAGCTATTACCAAGTTGTCCTATTTCTTCGAGTTCCTTCTGAATTACCCTTAAATAGACACTTCCCTTGCCAGAACACCACGATCTTTAACCAAAACTCACCACAAGAGATCCTAGCATAAAATCACACCGCCATAAGACCCATAAGCCTCTGTATTCCCTCTTAAGCACCCCTAAATGTACCGCAACTGAGATAACCACTCTAAAGAGACCTTTTGTGAATCTGAAGCCGTTTCCTCCACCTTTCCGATACCGAAATGTAAAATCCATAATGATATAGAAATACCGCGAGTCTTGACACCATCCAATGTAAATCTCATATCATAGCCATATACAAATCCGGAAAAATTCTCAATTGCTATATATAATTCTTGAATACATTAGATCCTTCTCGAGAGTCATCCATTATGCTCAAATCTCAATTGTGTCGCCCAAACGGGCCAAATGACCTGTGCCCCATTAGCACAACAACACCCAAAGAAGTAATCCACATCTTTAAGCAATCGATCAATTTCCTACTCCATGCGCACTACAGCCTTCATGAATAACAACTCAATCATCCCATTATTCCTATATACCCATAAAGTGTAACATAACTTGTATCCAGAAATTTCTTTACTCGAGTCATCCTTGATCTCAACCCCTGTAAGTCATAACTGATCCACAAGTATGCCTCAGACCAAAACTAATGCAACACGTAACCATGCAATCAAATCATCGATAGCAGACTCCCCCACTTAGCTTAATGCCATAGAATAGAACATATGATAACTCACTACCCATACTCTATTACTGCCATAATACTACAGCGAGATTCAACTAAATCCTTCATAAGCTCACATAACACAAACCATATAGTACCTCAAATCATCTACTAAGCCCGCATACAACCACATGACGATCAGGTCAACTTTCTCAACCAAATTCAAATTCAAATCTCAGCACATATACCCCGCTGGTAGAGAGAAAACTCTCCACACAACATTATAAGGACCATACCTCCGTAGATGACTCCACATGAGATAACCCACCTGCTTAGCCTCAAATTTGTATCTTGTTATACCCTTTCGCAGCCGCGATTACTACGCCGTCACTTAATCTTCCTGAGTCTAAACTCACCACAAGACATGAAAATCTACTTCGTTCCATAATTAAACAACATGAAAAATCTTTCAATACACTCAACTCGAGACTATACGTCACATCAAGATAGTAATCTAACACCCAAAAGTCCTTTTTTACATCTTAAGCAAACTCTTTTCATTATATTCAAACCATCTGAACACATCCCACACTCACATCATGCTCATCATATAGCCATCCAACCACTCATTGAGCCACAAATTCCACTCATAGTGATACTACCAGGCATATAAGTCCAAAAGCACGTTCTCACACAACTGAAATCCCCGCGCTCAAGCTGCAGTCAAAACCCGGCCTCAAGTCCTCCAGAATGGCCCATCATCAGTACGCCTAAATTACATCTCGCACCTCATCCATGGAATCACAAGCCGGTGATGCACAACTGATACCGAGTGCTCACATGCCCATGTGAATGCGTGGAAGGAATTCAAAGAGTTATGTGTCAAGCTGAATCAATGTCGCACGATAAGGAAAGAAAGATGAGAAGTTTATCCTAAATGCCCTGTAGCCTCTCGAAGATAGGTATAGACGTCATCATACCGATCCACAAGACTCTACTAGACACTTGCTCATGACTTGTAGAACTTATGAACCTAGAGCTCTGATACCAACTTGTCACGGCCCAAAATCCACCTAGTCATGATGGCACCTAACCTAACCTGTCACGTAAGCCAATTAACAACTAACCAATTTAATGAAATTTAAAAAGAAAAAGGAATGAAAATACAACTACTTTATACAAGAATTTCCCAAGGACGGGTAGTACAAATCATGAGCTTTTAAGATTTAGAATTTACAAAACTGGTATGAAATAAAGTACATCATCTGTTTGAAAAATATATGAACAGATTAAAATTCTAAAGCTACCAAGATCAAGAGGCAGCTATGACCAAAACGCAGGTACATCTTTAAATCCAGCTCTCGCTGTGCACAGTAAGGTGTAGAAGTGTAGTATGAGTCAACTAACCCCATGTACTCAATAAGTAACAAACCTAACCTTAGGTTGAAAGTAGTGACGAGCTGGAACAAAGGTCGGAGTCCAACACCAATAGCCAATAACAGTTCATAACAACATAATAAATGTGATAAAAGAAGTAACTCAAAGATATAATGCTCAGATCGTTCACAGTTCCGTAAAATAGGCATACTTTTCAAGTATGTCAGTAAAAACCCGTATCTTTTACCGAATGCACCAAAATATGAGTACGCTTGTAAAACTGTGATTTTCCCAAAACATTCAACAGGTAAATGTTTCATTTTTAAATGGCATTAGGAAAGTACATCTCTATGCCTACATGTCAATGTATATGTGAAGTCATGAATGATGCAATGTCGTACAGTATGAGGAAAATGCATCTATATGCATGTATGTCAAGTGTGCATGTCGAATGCAATACAACTCAGTGATGAAACCATATGCATACTCTCAGAGTATCAATTCACTCAGTCCTCCTAGTCACTCAGTCCTCACAGTCACTCAATCCTCCCAATCACCCGGCACTCGCTCTCGGCACTCGCACTCAGTAGGTACCTATGCTCAGTGGGGGTGTGTACAGACTCCAGAGGGGCTCATCCAGTCCAAGCGCTATAACAAGCCGATCATGGCATAAATCAATAAAACATGATGCGGCGTGCAGCCCGATCCCATCTTAAATCAATAATACCTCCTGCGGCGTGCAACTTGATCCCATCAATATCCTCACCATCATGCCCTCTGCCTCACTCAATCATCAATCTCTCCATTCTTACGGACTCACAATGTCATGAAACTACAACCTAAAATGAATTGATGCATCAATAAATGGTAACAGAGACTGAGATATGATATGCAAATGAATGCGTATGACCGAGTATGTAATTGCAATGTAAGCAAATAATTTAATAAGAGAAATGACCTCAGTGGGTCCCAACAGGATAAGCATATAGTGTAGACATGATTTCTAACATAGATCACAACTCAATTACTCTAGCACGTAGAGATTTCATGGATACAAATAAGATTAGGTAACTACATAGTACCATAGAAATAATCGAGTCACAATTCACACGGTGCACGCCCACACGGCCGTCACCTAGCATGTGTGTCACTTCAACACCAAACACATATCACGTATATTCAGGGGTTCATAACCTCACCACCAAGTTTAGAAGTGTTACTTACATCGAATAAGCCAAATTCAATACCGAGCAAGCCAAATGATGCTCCAAAAATGCCATCTCGTGTGTACCGACCTCCGAACGGCTCGAACTAGCCCAAAGCAACTCAAATACATCAAATACTTCCAAAGGAAACAAACCCAATCGATAAAGGTCCAATCTTTAATCAAAAGCCCAAAAGTCCAACCCGGTCCCGCACCTCGGAACTCGACAAAACTTATAAAATCCAACAACACATTCAATTACGAGTCCAACCATACTAGTTTCACTGAAATCCGACTCCAAATCGATGTTCAAAACTAAAATATTTACTCTATGAAACTTTAGGCTAAAACCCCTCCGATATCTCTTTATAATTCATAATCTATTTACCAAAAACGAAGATAGAATCAAGAAATATAATTAAAAGCGGGTAGAGAACACTTACCCCAAACCACACGGTGAAAATCACTCCAAACATCGCCTCCATCCGAGCCCCAAATCTCAAAATATGATAATATAACCAACACCTCGATTTATAGGTTCTGCCCAGCTGTTATCGCATTTGTGAACCAAATTTCTGCTTCTGTGGACCCGTACTTGCGGCTCTGCCATCGCAGTTGCACCATACCTCGCCCTTGCGATCAAAGGCACCCCTTCCGTGCCTCTACGGGTGCAGCCCATTTCTCATATTTACGGGGCCCTACTCCCAGTTCCGCTTTCGCTTCTGCTCCTGCGACTCGTTTGTCACGTCTGCGACCATCGCACCTGCGCAAACCAGCTGCAGGTGCGATCACACCAGGTCCTACCACCAATAACTTTAGCCAAAAATGATCTAAACCATCTGAACCTCGTCCGGAACTCACTCGAGCCCCTCGGGACCCCGTAAATATATACCAACAAGTCCCATACGTAACTCGGACCTACTCGAGGCCTCAAATCACACATAACAACATCGAAACGACGAATCGCACCTCAAATCAAACTTAAATGAATTCTTGAACTTTCAACTTCCAAATTTTATCAAATCAACCCGGAATGAACCCAAATTTTGCACACAAGTCCCAAATGACATAACGAAACTATTCCAATTCTCGGAACCCCGATCCGAACCCGATATCATCAAAGTCAACACTCATTCAAACTTATGAACTTTTCAAACCTTCAAATTTTCAACTTTTGCCAATTAGCGTCGAATCCTTCTAGAAATAAATAAATGCAAAACTGGACATACGCCCAAGTCCAAAATCACCATCCGGACCTAACGAAACCATCAAAACTCTATTCCGGAGTCAAATTCAGAAAAGTCAAACTTTGTCAACTCTTCCAACTTAAAGCTTCAACGATGAAACTCATTCTTCCAAATTGATTCTGAATAACCTGAAAACTAAAATCGATGATTCACACAAGTCATAATACGTCATACGGAGCTACTCATGCCCCCAAACTATCAAGCGAGCAAATTCTCAAAATGACTGTTCGGGTCGTTACATATATGTAAACATATTTTATTCGCAATAAAATTATATCAATCCATATGCATTCAAACAATTTTACTATTGCACAAGACACATGTATTATGGTTTGAACTCTTTAAATATAATCTTAAAATATTTCTTAAATAAATTTTAGACACAATAAACCACGGCTCTGATACCACTGAAGGATTGCATATAGATGTTCCTAACACGCAGCGGAAGACAATAACAATCCTAGGCAGATCTTTTCGTGTTTAAAATTTATTTATATGTCAAAGATTAGATCTAAGACGTACCTGGTGAAGAGAGTCTCGTTTCAAATATTCTTCGATAGTGCAAAGACTCGATGTGTATCCACACCGAGACCGATCCTTGCTATCAACTCTTTGATCAATAAAACCCGCGAACAAATTGAATAAAAACTTGTACTGAAATTGTTCTTAAAATCTTCAGCCCTCCGGTCAAGAACGTTTGTCTCTTCATTTTGTGACTTCTTAAACCTATTATTTTTCACCGTGAATTTCATGACAATTGGACATATTTATAACCTCTGAAAATCCTTTTCCACTATGTCAAAGGAAAGGTTATATGGAATTGTGGCCGCGACATGTCCCTGTGGACTTTGACGTGAATCCAAATTCACTTGACAAAGTTTCCATCAACCTTCTTTCTTAATTAATATTTTATATAATATCTTTTATATAAAATAAGTTTTAATTATATATATCACATATATATCTTAACCAAGAGATATAATTTAATTTTCTATTCCAAATAGAAAATTTTAATTTATGCACACTATTAATTACACTCTCTGTACTAGCAAAGAATATAATAATATTTCATTTGAACTAATAACTTTATTTATTTGAATAATTAAATTCTTTAATTCAATTATCAAATAATAAGTTAATTAATCCTTTAGCAAAGATCAAAACACTCGTTAGTGTGCGACCCCATAGGTTCAATACTAAACCGGTAGTAAATTAATCATATCAATATACTAATCAAGGGTGGCATCTAGCAACACTCCTTAAAGAACGGATAGAATGAGGTATACAATTTTCTCTCAAGAACCAGTAGAAGAATAATGTAGTAATTCCTTCTGTCCTTATAGCTCTGGGTCACCCTAGGATATGGTTCAACTGTCAAATCCTAATAGGCGATCAACTATGTGTTCATGCCAAATATAATTGACCGTTGAATGACCTAAGAAACTTTTTTCTTCTTTCTTTCAATTGCCCTGGCCAAGGTCTTAATTTGGTCATTTATAATTCATGACAACATTGAGCTTAAACTCATTACCAAGAGTTGACAGATTCCATCTTGATTAATCACTAATTCTACAAGTATTTAATTGTACCCAATATCCTTTCAAATATCGCCCTAGGGCCATAGGTGTCTAGTATCAAAGCACAATAAATAACTTGTCAATTGCTATGATGATCTCAGGTCAAAGGAAACTCTTACATCATATTCATCAAGAGAATATCCTATCGACAGTTTATGGTAATTCTAACAATTAGGAATTATCCAATGAGTCGGTCCAATGATTATATCTCTATATGCATCATCTACTTATGTGATTTAGTTAATGAGATCAACTAATCTTTATCCCATAAAGACGATCACATAAATATTAATCTAACCGGATTACTAATGTCCAAATTAATAATCCTAGGATCAAGAATAAATTTAGATTAAATTGTAAGAGACTTTACTCCTATTATCATGATCTCCATCACGATGACAAATCTCAAAATTTAATCAAGGACCTTAGTAAATTAATCAAGAAATTAATAATAACTATGATAAAATAATCTTAAATGCCATATATTTTTTATATCAAATAACATTCACAAAATATGTTCAAATCATCAAATATGAGATTGGATATAGGGCATATCCACTATATCCCTAACAACTACACCTTCTTAAGCACTTTAATACATACAATTAGTCATTCAAAACCCCACACTTATGTCAAACCAAAACTCTACCTTCACATCAATATACATTAACTCCCTACTTCTTTAAGCACAATTACATCAAGTTACCACTGTCAAGGAATATTTTTCACAATCATACACTTATTTTTTATTTCTTTTTCAATTCAAGTGGCTTTTACTTTTTCAAAACTTTACACCTTTCTCCTTATTTCAATAGTTCCACTCAAACCAAACCAACCACCCCACACTTCGACTTTTACAAAGTTCATAACAAATTCAAGTGCTCACGAGAGGTTTAAGGTTAAAATAGATGGTCAATTCAACCAATTTGGTAGGGATTGTAATGTGGTTGCCAAAGGAACACGATTACAGGCTCAAATAAGTTAACTAAGATACATAACAATTAGGTGGGTAAAAGCATATATCTGGCTCAACAAAGATACATCCCCACAACAAACCTCAAATCGAAAGAATTTCAAATTTTTCTATCTCTAACTAAACAACAAAAACTAGAACTAATATACATACAAACATACATCCCCCACCCCATACTTTAAGTCATGGCATCCCCATGACACACAATTAAAAAGCATAAGGTAAAGGAAACTTCCCTGAATATCTAGTCGGGGTCTGAGTTGAAGTCGGGCTCCATTCCTTGCGCCCGAACTAATGCACACATCCATAAAGACATCTTCTTCTCAGCCTTTTTGGGATACACCCCACACTTATCTTTCTCGCTCACTGCGCCCTTCTCATTCAAACCCTTCACTTTCCACTCAACACTTGCAGCTGGTTTTTCCTTTTGTGCCCCCTTTGCTAAGTCACAGTCTCCTCACCCACTCTAAGCATGAGTTTTCTCTCATGTATATCTAATATAGCTCTACCCGTCGCTAAGAATGGTCTTCCTAGGATGAAAGGGACCTCATTGTTTTCCTCCATATTTACCACTATAAAATCCACAGGAAATACGAACTTATCCACCCAAACTAACACATCTTTCACTATCCCCTTGGGTATTATAGTCATTTGGCCTTCCAGCTGCAACGATATTGGTGCAGACCTTATCTCTCCAATTTCCTGTAAATAGATATAGGCATTAAATTAATTGAGGCACCAGAATCACATAAAAATTTATCAAAATGAATATTTCCTACAGAGCAAGGTATACTAAACCTCCCTGGATTTCCAAAGTATTATGGGAGTTTATTTTGCTATATCGTGTTGCAATGCTCTGTGAGCTTGACCACTGAAGTCTCCTCGATTTTCCTTTTCTTCGTCAGGATATCCTTTAAAAATTTGGCATAAGCAGGCATTTGTGAGAGCATTTCTGTGAATGGTAAGTTAACATGAACTTGTTTCAGCACATCCAGAAATCTCCCAAACTGCTTGTCCAGCTTTTCTCTATATAGTTTTTGAGGGAAAGGTAGAGCAGACATATGCTCGCTCTCATCATGTTCCTCCCTTCTCGAAGTTTCTCCCTTCTTCTTTTTCTCAGCTTTTATCTGGCCCTTCTTCTTTTTATCAACATCATTCTTCAGTTGCTCCCCACTTTCTTTTTCAAGCTTCACATCATTTTGGATCGGGGTGAGATCTTTCAACACTTTCCCACTTCTCAGAGTTACAGCATTCACTATTTCTATGGGATTTCTCTCAGTATCGGCGGGGAGAGTTCCTAGAATCCTCTTAGATAATATTATTGCAAGTTGCCCAACCTGTCTCTCCAGGTTTCGAAAACCAGTGCCCAGTTCTTTGATAGCTGCTCCATGGGCGTCCAGCCTCTCAACTATCTTGATAATGAAGGCCTTCATTAGATCCTCTAGATTAGGCTGAATGGGCTGTTGAGGCTGAAATTGCTGCCTCTATTGATTTTGGTATGCTGGAGATCCTTGTCCCTAGGGTCTAGAGTTATTTTGTTGCCAAGCATTCGCAGTACCTCCATGTGAACTCTATGAAAAATCGGGGTGCCTCTGACCCATTTCATTAAAATTGTAGTTTCCCACATCATTTACTTCCTAAATTAAGGCTTGACACTCATGAGTAGGGTGTCCTTTTCCACATATATCACACGCTGCATGAGGCTCATTTTGTATCGAGGCTAATATCAGCTTCCTTAATGCTTTAGCCATAACATCAAGTTGTACCTGCACATATGTGTTAGCATCAACTTGGTGAACACCAGTTGATCTTCTTCTTTCAGCACTCTCAGAGGGCCACTGATTAGCATCTTCAGATAACTCATCAAGAATTGTAACTATCTCCTCTAGAGTCTTCTTCATCAAGGGGCCTCCAGCTTTATTGCTCAATGTTCTACGTGAGGCCGGCGTCAATCCATCCTAAAAGTCCTGGAGTTGCATCTAGAGTTCAATTCCATTATGTTGTCACTTTCTAACAATCTCCTTAAACCTCTCCCATGCTTCAAAAACAGTTTCAGTCTCTTTCTGGCAGAAGTTATGGAATTCTCTTCTAAACTTGCCCTTCTTAGCGGATGAGAAATATTTATCAAAAAATTTTGTGGTCATCTCCTCCCATGTTCTAATCGATCCAGTGGTAAACTTCAAAGCCACTGTTTTGCATCATCTTTGAGTGTGAAGGGGAATTCCCTTTAAGTACACTGCATCTCGTGACACACCATTATGTTGAAAGGTGTTCATAATCTCCTTGAAGTCCATCAGATGTGTATTTGGATCTTCGTTCATCTTCCCTCTGAATACACAACAATTCTGAAGGGTTTGAAGCAACCCTTGCTTCAATTCAAAATTGTTAGCTGCAATTGGAGGTGGTCTCACACTCGATAAGCCTTGATTGTAGGCCCGTCTAGCATAATCGCCCAGTGGTCTCCCAGGCATGGAAGCTATATTTTCGAACTGTTCTGCAGCCAATGGTTGATTCTGAGCAATTCTCTGACTCCTCTCTTCTTCATAGTTAATCTGTGCATCTCTAATAGTTGCTTCCTCAGCATCCCGTGCAACTTTTTCTCGTTGTTGTACTACCTCTCTTGTAGACAAATCTACATTATCATCACCGTTTCAAGCCATGAGTTCTTTGGTTGAGGATTGCCCAACCTTTTCTGATGTCTCGGTGAGATCTATTTCCTTCCTCAGCTGTCGCAGTTGTTTTTCTATTTTTGGTTCGTATAGTAGCACTTCTTTTGTAGAAGCTCGAGTCATACACCAACCTT
Organism: Nicotiana tomentosiformis; assembly: GCF_000390325.3. Lineage (NCBI taxonomy): Eukaryota > Viridiplantae > Streptophyta > Magnoliopsida > Solanales > Solanaceae > Nicotiana > Nicotiana tomentosiformis. Next base: position 40,130,220 of record NC_090816.1, on the reverse strand, counting down.
AACCTGTAACCTGCGCACAGTCAAAGAACACTAAACATAAAAAGGAAAAAATAAAAGAAAAAGAAAAATTTCTGAATTAGCACTACAAATTATTTCAAACACTATTGATTGCCAATCCCTGGCAATGACGCCAAAATTTGACGAGCGCAAAACACACACTTAAATTATGCTCACTAACAAATATAGTATAGTATAATATCGTATCCACATGGATTAGATTTAAACAATATTCTCGTAGTTTCTATCTTGGTTGCTATCCAATATGATCAACAATTGATATTTATATGATTTCTAACTAAAATTAACTAGGAATCTAAAGCTATTGACTAATGACAATCGCACCAAGGATCAAGCAAAGAAGAATATCAATGGGAGAAGATAGGGTATTCATAGGATAGGCGCAAGATAATTATTTTAGATCTAACTCTAGATAATTCACTTCTAATGTTCAAGTAAGTCTCTCGAATTCACTCAATTATTAGTTTAAACGTTAGGCAAAACTCCTCTCTCGATTAAGTCTTAACCTCACAAGATGAACCAATTTAAGCACGTGAAGATATGCAAGAATGCGTAGTGGATTGGTCTTTAGGAGAACCTTTCTCGATTATCCTCCTAACTAGGTTTAATCAATGATTCAACTAGCCTCTGTCGATTACTAAGAAGAATTAATGGACTCAACCAACAATATAATGCAAAGATATCACAAGTTATGCCTCTCTCGATTACATGAACAAGTGAATATAGATGCAACGATTAAATCATCCAAAAACGCTTTAACACATAAAACTAGAGTTATAATCCACAAACAATCATAAATATACCAAATCCATCAAACCCTAAAGAGAACTACTCCATAGATATGGAGCAATTCATCACAAATAACGTTAAAGTATAGGAAAACATAAATTTGATCCAAACTCGGGTCTTGAGTGAGGAAGGAATGATGAAATCCTTGTGCTCGTGTTCTTCCAACTCCTCTTTAGCCTCCTTAGGTCGAATATGTGTCAAAAGTCCAGAAAATAATATTTTTTCATGTATTTATACCAAGTAGGATCGGGCCCAAACAAAACCACCTTTTCCTAGCCGAAATAGGACATTTACTTTTTAAAACTTTCACAAGCGCGCCATGCGGGGCATCAGTGGGGAAATACAGAGAGCTCAACATCTATCAGGCATCAGCTTTTCTACAGTCGCGGCGCACCACGCGCTGCAGCAAGCCATTTTTCTTAGAGTACGGATTGAATCTTGCTTTTTGACGTCCAAACTTGGTCCTCGACCCCCGAACACGATCCCAACTTAATCCCTTGGGCTTTTACTCAGACTTCAAAGCTCCAAATAGCTCGAACTCATTCCATAACATCTACATAGCTCAAAATCACTCCTACAAGGTATAAAACACACAATAAGTGCAAAACACTCTCAATTAAAGCTCAATCATATAATAAAGTGCAGTGAACTAGTGTGCAATAAGTGACTAAAATACGTAATTCTAACCTATCATCACATCCCCACGCATGTGCGTACCCAAAAGCACGTGGCTATCATAACAATTCAGGCAACTGGTGCCTCAACCGAGTTTAAATACGATACTTACCTCGAGCAAATAGAATCACTCCGCTAGAAAGACCTTGGCTCGCGAATCGACCTCTGAACGCCTCGAATCTAGCCACAAACAATTCGATACAATCAACTCAAGCTATTGGAATCAATTCCATATGAAAATGCTAAGTTCTTAATCAAAAGTCCAAAAGTCAACTCAAAAGTCAACCCTCAGGCCCACGTATCAGAATCTGACAAAAGTTATAAAATTTGAATACCCATTCAACCACGAGTCTAACCATACCAAAATTACTCAAATCTGACACCAAAATGCCACTCAAACCCCCACAATTCGGCCTAAAATGTTTCACCATTTTCCTCCAATATTTCAACCCAAAACACTAATTAAATGATGAAAATAATGATATATTCATATAATTTAACCAAAACCGAGTTAGAATCACTTGCCCCAATCACTCCCTTGCCTATCTCTCCAAGAATCGCCTCAATCCGTGCTCCCAAAATCAAATTGTGAAATTTTACACTAACCCTCGATCACGAATATTTAAGTCTGCCTAGGCCCACGCAAACGCGAACGCGGATAAGCCCACGCAAACGCGATGCACTGCCTTCCTAGGCCTACGCAACCGCAAACATCATCACGTGATCGCGATTAACAAATTTGCGTGAACCTGGTCTCCTCTTTTCCTCTTCGCAAATGCGACTAGACCCACGCGTTCGCAATTCACTGCCTGACCATCCTACACGATCACAGACTCTTGCTCACGAATGCATAGAGCAAAAATCCCAGCTGCCCAAATAAGCCTTCACGATCGCGAACCAGCCCACGCGATCGCGAATAAGGAAACCTGACCTGCAACATCAGAAATTTGTAAGTCCCAATTCCAACCCAATAACCATCCGAAATCCACCCTCCCCCTCCCCCCCCCCGGTAACTCAACCAAATATACCAACAAGTCCTAAAAAATCATGCGAACTCGCTCGAAGTGTCAAATCACATCAAACAACAATAAAACAACGAATCGCGCATCGACTCAAGCCTAATGAGCTTATGAACTTCTAACTTCTACATTCGATGCCAAAACCTATCAAATCAAGTCTGATTGACCTCAAATTTTGCACATAAGTCATAAATGACACAACGGACCTCTTCCAACTTCTGAAACTAAAATCCGAGCCTGGTAACCACAAAGTCAACTCTCGGTCAAACTCCTCAACTTTTCAAACTTCTAATTTTTCCAACTTTCGTCGTTTCAAGCCAAAATCAATTACGGATCTCTAAATCACTATCCAGACACACTCCTAAGTCCAAAATTACCCAAATGGAGCTATCGGAACCATCAAAACTCCATTCCGGAATCCTTTATACATATGTTAACATCCGGTCAACCTTTTCAACTTAAACTTCCAACCTTGAGACTAAGTGTCTCAACTCATTCCGAAACATCCCCGATACCAAACCAACTACTCCGGCAAGTCACATAACACCAATAAAGTAAAGAATAAGCAGTAAATGGGAGAACGGGGATTTAACACTCAAATTGACCGCCCGAATCGTTACACCCCCCCCCCTCCACCATTTAAAATTTTTTTCCTCCATTGGAGTGCACCTTGTCCCACAAAAAATATGTGTCACTGAAATGTTTTGGAAGAAAATGCAAGATTCAAAGTTAGCCCGTGCTGTAGAACAAGATTTGAGGTCGATTTGCTAGAAAATACGTCATATATTCACATTTCAAATTTTTTTAAAACTAGGTATTTCGCCAAACTCTTTTCGTATAAATTGTTTTTATTTTGTGTAATTCATTTTTATTAATTCATGCTATAGCTATTTCAGGAATTATTTAAATTCTATTTTTTAAATAAGAAAATAACCAAATTTTTTGATTTAATTTCTATGTTATTTAAATTCCATAAAATAAAATAAAAGCGGATTATATTTATGTTATTTTAATTCCAAAAATTCATAAAGTAAAAAATAAATATTTTTTTTAAATTTCAAAAATAAAATAATAGCATTAGTTATAATTTCGTGTAATTTGTGATAATATGTGATTTTTTGTGATATTTTATTGTATTTGCCTTTTTTCTATTTATAAAATTGCGGTAAAATTTATTGTATTTATTGAATTTGTTGTATTTATTGATAATATGTCATACCAAATTAATTAATAAAAACTTCAAGATATCCCCTTTTTTATCGTTACATCTAAAATAATAACATATAAGAAGTTATGAATTAAATAAATAATTAATAATACTTCGTATGAAATTAATCTGTCACGACCCAATTTTCACCATAGGACGTGATGGCGTCCAACGCTACCATTAGGCAAGCCATCAATTAAATCTATAAGCCGATAGTTAATTCAAAGCACATCTCGAACAGATAATAAAATAAATAACCAGAATCGTTCATTTTCATAATAAAATACTGAAATTATTTTAGATGTTCGAATGTGGTCAAATATGAATCTAGATAATATAACATAATACCACCAAGGACAAATCTAAATCCCTAAAACCTAGTGTCACAAGTGCAGGAGCATCTACTAGAATATATACAACACTACTACAACATCTGTCAGAAATAGAAAATAGACAGAATAAAGTAAATGAATACAGCTAGGATGTCATCTTAGTATTTGCAGAATCGCTCACCCTCGTATTGACTAGCCTTTATGCAAACTATACCAGGCTTGACCAATATCCAATAATGCCTTTGAATTTTTATTTTTTTCACTTTGAATCTTATACGTGTACCCTTTAGTCATGCATATCTTTGTCCACAGCTATCTTTACAGGAGCTATATGTGCCAAATTACCATATTTTTTTCTGCTCAATGCATCAGCCACCACATTGGCTTAGGATCGTGACCGGCGCATAGGAGCAAGTGCTCCCAAGTAAGCCTCATCGGTATTTTACAGAAAATCGGACAGAGTTTCCCCTGTTTTTGGACTATCAAAAAATTTTCCCTGTCTCAAAATCAACAACCAACCATCCTAATATCAAACCAAACAATCGACAACTAATCAATTAACCAAAACAAGTTATATCCTCATTCGCGAAGTATTTCTAACACAATAATACTAACTTCATATCCAAGTATACGAAACAATAGTCTAATACGAATCACGTCTATATCAATAAAAGGATATTTATGACTCATAAAAATGACTATGGAGCGATTGCGGATCGTAACATAGAAAGCAACTCACCACAAAGTCTCCTCAGCAGTCGCGCCTACGCCCTAGATGACCACCAAATGTACATGTCTCAGTACTTGCACAATTAGTGCAGAAGTGTAATATGAGTACATAAATCAGTGTGTACCCAGTAAGTTTCTAGTATAACCTCGAAGACATAGTGACAAGGGCTCGACATCGACACTTGCTGGTGGTCCAATAATCAAAGTATAATAAAGGTAGACATGTATGAAGCATGGCACGTAAAAGCAGTGAAAACAGATATGCGTACATAACATGATCCTCAACAGAAGAGTAAATACAAAACCCTCAAAGAAACCGAATACTACCTCAAATAGAATATATGTAGGATCAATAACCAATAAAATATCACGTCTCAAGTCAGATATATTCATAAATATACTGACTCCTTATCTAATATACACATGATTCTGCCGAAGCGAATGGACCGATCTCATAAGAGTGATGGCATGATATCCTGATGTGGCATACGACCCGATCCTATAATAATAGTGTACACTGTCGAGGTCGTACGGCCCGATCCATAGATGCATCTCATAATACTGACGAGGCGAACGTACCAATCCCATAATGGTACTGATGAGGTGTTCAGTCTGATCCCATAGGAATAGTGAAAATTCGATGGGTCACTGGCCCCACTCACGAATATATGTGTGAGTTATGAAATTCAAGAAATTTTTTGATAAATACATACAACGCATGAGAAATTCGTAAAAGGAAATATAATTTCCGCGACTAATCAGCTAGCGCGTCAAGTATCTAAAATAGCAAGTTTGGCATTCTACGCAAGTCTAGTCTCAAGCTAAAATATAACTTAAAGAATTTAAACAGGCAAAAATAACTCAAATCATACAATTAAGACATTGTGTGAGTCTAAGTCTACTCGTACATGATCAAGAATCTAGTATACGCACGGACACTCATCACCTTATATGTACTTAGATCTTATAACACGTAGCACACAACAAATATAGCACTTACGGGGCAAATTCTCTCTTACAAGGTTAGACTGGAGACTTACCTTGCTCTGAAATCCGATAACCGGCTCCAACTCCTCTCTAACACCTCAAACCAATGCCAAACGATTTGAAACTATTCAAAGAACGTGAAAAGCAATCAAAATATACTCAAAGCCTTGTAATTTAACAATTAGAAACAAATTCCCAACTCCGCACGAAAAGTCAACAAAGTCAACCCCGATCACGCGCACCCAGATTCCAAATATTATCAAAAATAAGTATTGCCCATAACTTATATAGTCTATATCCATAAAAGCATCCAATTTTGTCCATGAATTGACCCTCAAATCAAGGATTTACCATTTCTCAACTTTGGGGCTCAAAATCCCAATTTGTACAATCCAGACACGGATAAAAATGATACCCAACGGAAATAATAATGTAAAAATATAAAAATAATGTTTATATATTTACCCCCTTGTTGAAATGAGAACAACGCCATGGAAATCACCTTAAACAAAGCTTTAGAACTCAAGATATGCTCAAAATAATAAAATGCTTGGTTTGCCAATTTAGAACACTGTCCAGTTCGCGAGACACCATCACGTTCGCGAAGAGCAATTGTTCACATTGACCGGTCAACCCAGAATTCCTTCTTTGAATTTGTGGGACCTCCCTCGCGTTCACGAAAAATAAAAGTTCGCACCAGAAAACAACAATGTTCGCACGAGAAACTAACAATCTTTCTCGACACAAAAATGGGCAAACTCTCTCATACAATCTCGGAATTCGATGATTCTTGTCGCTATGTTTTGTAATTATGATACAGATCTAATGGTTCAATCAAATCATAAATCAAAGGTCATTTTTGCAATATGATATCCTTTATACAAAAAGAAATGATGTCAAAATATCAAATAAGAGTGTGATATAATCCAAACTCATTCGAAACTCATCGGAATCTAACCAAAACTTGTGGACAAGTTCAAAATCATCATACATACCTATTGAAACTTTTAAATCATGAATCCGAGCTCGTTAAGTCCACTATTTGATCATGGTCAACTCATTTTCATAAACTTAACTAGTATTCAACTTAAGTATCCCAATCACTTTTAAACATTCCGGATCATGACCAAACTTCAGACACAAGTCCCAATCAACTAAATGAACCTATCCAAGGTCTTGGAACACCACCCAAAGTCTGATAACACCGAAGTCCACTCCAAGTCAAACTTAAAAAATTCAAAAACTTTCAAAAATGCAAACTTCCGACAATAAGCACTGAATCGCTCCCGGACCATCTGATACTCAACCCGAACATACACCCAAGTGCAAAATTACCTTACGAACCTATAGGAACCTTCAAATCACAATTCTGAGGTCGTTTACTCAAAAGTCAAATTTTGGTCAACTCTTCCAACTTAAAGCTTCCGAATGAGAATTATTCTTCCAAATCAATTCTGAACTTCTCGAAAATCAAAATCGACTACACATGCAGGTCAAAACACATATAGTGACGCTACTCAAGATCTTAATCCGCTGAAAGACATGCTAGAGTTCTAAACGGCCGGTCAGGTCGTTACATTCTCCCCCACTTAAATATACATTCATCCTTGAATGTGCCAAGAGTCATCCCCAAGCTGGTGAATCAGTGTATAACTCCTCGTGCACATACCCGTGCCACCTCAATCTATGTGAACACATTAGCAACCTCGATTGAAGTTCCTTCCTGCTACCTTAACTCACAAGGCTTAGAACCGATCTCCCAATATTCAAAATTTCCCATAAGGTCTGATTCTTGTGCACATACACTATACCAAAGTATAATTATACACCCAAGTTGTAACCACGCGATGCACCACATAATTCATATGCCCATGGTAATATCTTCCAACCATAATAGCTGCAATTTCTGAACTCGGTACTGATAATATATATCATGACACATAAATATCATGTTCCAAACCTTGCAATACTGCAACAATGAAAGAGATGTGCAGAATCTCATAACCACCCATCAAATCAATAGATCATGGGGTTCTTCGGTTTGACAAGAACCATTGCCGCATTCCGAACTGATTAGCGACTTTCTCCCTCCAAACATACATTATAAAAATCCGTTTGCACTGATTCAGGTCCAAAAATCTCATCTCACCAAATACAATCTGCTCGGCCGACAAGCCATATTAGACACTATCTAAAATCTCATACGACGCGATTCGTGCGCCAAACAAGTCGCAACTCGAATATGACCAATAAGGAAAGGAACCCCAAGTACCAGAAATAACCAATATGTGTACTAGATACAACCAAATAAAATGCTATAAATCTATCCCACAAAGGAGAAGTAAAACACCCGAAATAAGTATAAGGAATCGTACCCAGCATCTCACTATTGCGGCATGCAACCCGATCTGAGCATCGTACCCGTGGCAGCGTGCCACCTGATCCACACATAATAATCTGCATAGGAATACCTATCATAGTCAAAAAATGCTCATACTCACTAGACACACGTATATCAACCACGAGCACGCCAAGTACATAAATATAATCCTGGGGACACAGATAGCATAATGCGCTTACGAAAAAGGACAAGCACAATTAAGGTCCAATAAACAAACCAACGTCTCGAGAGCCATCTTGCTCATATAACACCACAGAGCCTACACACAACACACATGTGAATAATCAAGCTGCCTCACAACCCACATAGCATAAAGAGTAACAAATGAAGAGATGTTGATAGGAATAACATCCAACATGCCCGAAGACTCATCCATAAACAAATGTTGGGCTGAAATAACATACCCAATTCGGTGTAGAATATACCTTCACATTAGGCCCGCCAATGGACCCCTAAACCAATTTCGGTCATCTCCAAATGGGTCAGTAGCCTTCCAAAGATCTACAATGACCTTATCCATGCATATAGAATCAACCACCAAATCCTGAAAAAACTTCCACAGCCCACAACCAAATGTATAGTGTGTCTCTCAGCTATAAACTCCCCAATCTAACGATAGTACCAAAATCTTCATACCTGATCTTAGTCTCTACCACTTAAATGGCAGATATGTCACACCTACACAATCATCCCATGGGACATACTCCCACAACCTTTCGTACTAATTAACAAAATTTGTACATCCATGCCTACCAACCACGCTATTTCTATAGTGCTCATCAAAATCCACAAATCAAAACACAAATGCCTTTTCTACAAAACACACCATTCTCAGGCGACGCAAAAATAGCGCTAGTATCTCTAAACATCTAAAATCTCCCCCGATCCTTCAAGCTCGTGACATCACTATCAAAACTGAACTGCAACTTTGACCCATCAATTATAATTCCACACAGCTCACTACACCTATCATGCTATTACACGTGTGATGACCCAAAATGTTGTATTTAAATTTAATAAATAATTTTGTGATATAAGACCTCAAAAAGTACCATTTATTATTCCTCGACTTGCGTACACAGTCCGTATAATTTTACGAAAAGGTTTTATGTGAAAAATGGATTAAAATATGAAATAGAGCTTTAAAACTCAACTAAGATAACTTTGTTCAACATTTTGGGGAAACGAACTCGGATCAGTGCTTTAACAATTCCAGTAGGTCTGTATCGTGATTTGGGACTTGGGTGTATGCCCGAAATCGAATTCCGAGGTCCCTAGCCCGAGATATGGAATTTTGATGAAAATTTAAAAGCTTGAAAGCTTAATCATTTCTAAGAAATTACTGATGTTGGATTTATTGACCTCGGGTCCGTATTTTGGTTCCAGAGCCCGGTATAGGTTCACTATAATATTTTTGACTTGTCTGCCGAATTTGGTGAGAATCGAAGTTGATTTGATATGATTCGGACGTCCGGCTGTAAAAATATATGTTTTAAAGTTTTCTTGAAAACTTCCTTTGATTTGGTGTCCGATTCATAGTTCTAGGTGTTATTTTGGCGATTTGATCATGCGAGCAAGTTCGTATGATATTTTAGGACTTGTGTGTATGTTTGGTTTGGAGCCCCGAGGCCTCGGGTGAGTTTCGGATAGGCTACGGGATGATTTCAGACTTAGGAAATCTGGTTTTCTGCAGACTTTGGGCTTCTGGTATTTCCTTCATCGCGTTCGCGAATGTACTCTCGCGAACGCGAAGAGCAAACTGAGCTGGCCGAATTTTTCTTCTTCACGAACTCGAAGATTGGAACACGAACGCGAAGCTATGGGGACTTTACCCTTCGCGAGCACGACCAGCTCAACGCGAACGCGAAGCTTTAGAGGCCTGGGAGAGGGGTCTGTTGTCCTTATACGCGAACGCGAGCACTGGCACACGAACGCGAAGGCCAAGGGGGAAAAATCCACGGGCTTCTAATCATCGCGAACGCGACAGGCCCTTCGCGAACGCGAAGAAGGCCTGACCCCTGTGACTTAAAACAGAAGCAAAATGGGATTTTTCCCATTTTTCACAAACCCTCAATTATAACTCGGCTTAGGGGCGATTTCAAAGAAGTTTTTCACGATTTCGAACTGGGTAAGTGTTCTTTATCATATAGTGATTGTATTTCATAAATCTAAGCCTATATTCATCATTTATTTCGGATTTAGATGGAAGAAATTGGAATTTTTGTAAAACTTTCCAAAAACAAAAATTAAGATTTGAAGGTCCATTTGATATCGGAATTGGAAAAATTTTGTATGGTTGAACTCGTATCGGAACGGATGTTCGGATTTCGCGAGTTTTTCAGTGATTTGAGATGTGGGTCCCACTGCCGAATATTTTAATGAATTTCAGATTTTTATCCGGAAAATTTGTAAATTCATATGGAATTAATTCCTATGATTCGTATTGAATATATGGAATTGTTTGTGAATAGATTTAAAGCTTTCAGAGGCAAATTTAAAAGGAAGAATTGTGCTTGAATAATTGATTGGAATTAGCAAAGCGAGGTAAGTGTCATGGTTAACCTTGACTTGAGGGAATATAACCCTTAAATTATTTGTTATGTGAATTGCATGTGTACGACGTATAGGCGAGGTGACGAGTGTCTATACGTCGTCAAATTAATTGTTTGCCTGCTTACTTGAAAAAAATCATAAATTAATTATTATAATAATTGTTTCTTTCTTATTCTTTGTCAAATATTAATTCTTGAATTCCTGCATTAATTGTTATATGCTATTTGAATTATGTGCCTTAATTGTTATTTGACATTTAGCATATTAAATATTAAACTGCCTATTTGCTCCCTGATTTCCATAATAATTTGCTATTTATCATTGTTTGCTTCATAATTAAACCATAATTATTGTATGCTTGTTGTCTTATAATTTTATATTAATTGTTACATTTATTGAGAAAATTTCTTCTATAAGAATTGGTAAATGAATATGTTGGAGGAGCGGGTTGCACGCCGTAACAGGATTGATTATAATGAATATATTGGAGGATCGGGTTGCATGTCGCAACTGACTTATTAAAAGTCTATATTGGAGGATTGGGTTGCACGCCGCAACAGATTTATTAAAAGTCTATATTGGAGGATCGGGTTGTACGCCGCAACAGACTTATTAAAAGTCTATATTGGAGGATCGGGTTGCACACCGCAACAGACTTATTAAAAGTCCATATTGGAGGATCGGGTTGCATGCCGCAACAGACTTATTTAAAAGTCGACATACATATATATATATTGGGGGATCGGGTTGCACGCCGCAACAGACTTGATTAAAATGAATATATTGTGAGAGCGGGTTGCACGCTGCAACAGAATCGAATGTGAATATATTATGAGAGCGGGTTGCACGCTGCAACAGAATTGAATGTGAATATATTGTGAGAGCGGTTTGCACGCTGTAACAGAATTGATGGAAGTAATAATTGGTTATGACTGTTGTGTTGGCTTCAATTATTATAAATGAGTTACTTGATTTATTTCTATTATTGCTGCTATTACTAATATTTCATACAAGTAATGTAAGCGACCCGCCTTAACCTCGTCACTACTTCGTCGAGGTTAGGCTCAGCACTTATCAGTACATGGGGTCGGTTGTACTAATACTACACTCTGCACTTCTTGTGCAGATTTTGGAGTTGGTCCCAGCGGCGTATCGTAGACTTGCTCGGATTTCAGCTACCAGAGGAGACTTGAGGTATAACTGCATGGCGTCCGCAGTTCTGAAGTCCCCGTCTATTTTACTTTAGCTGTGTGTTTATTTCCAAACAGTTTTATTTTATTCAGACCTTTAATTGTATTTATTCTAGAATCTGGTGCACTTGTGACACCAATTCTGGGATGGTATTTAGACATCGTTATTTTTATGGATTATTCACTATATTTCAAACTTACTTCCGTATTTGTTCTTGGATTATTAATAATTTAAAAATTATTTAAAAATTGGTTAATATTATTCTAAACGTTGGCTTTCCTAGCAAGTGAAATATTAAGCGCCATCACGGTCCGAATGTGAGAATTTCGGGTCGTGACAGTTGGTATCAGAGCACTAGGTTACATAGGTCTCACAAGTCACGAGCAAGCTTAGTAGAGTCTGAAGGATCGGTACGAAGACGTCTGTACTTATGTCTCAGAGAATATGAAGTTTAGGAACAATATCACTTCTTTCTTATTCTGTTTTGCGATTTTATTCTATCATCAATGATTGAATCATTCTACTCTTATTCTCTCACAGATGGTGAGAACACGTAATACCTCTACTCTTATCATTCTAATCAACCGCAGGTACTGGAAGGATTCATAGCTACTCTGGTGCTTCAGGACGCTCTAGTCCGTTTGGTGAGTCTTATGGAGGGCATGGCCCAGAATGGTACATTTCCAGTGGCGCCAGCTGTCTCATAGGCTGGGGGAGGAGCACAAACTCCCACTACTCCCGCTCCGGAGAAAATGGCTCCCCAGAATTAGGCTCCAGCAGCCCCGCCAGTTAGGGTAGTTCAGCCAGTTATTGCGGCACAGAACGGTGATAGGCCCGCCATGTCTTTTGAGGCCTTATTGAGACTGGATAAGTTTACCAAGCTCTTTCCAGTTCACTTCAGTGGTACACCTTCTGAGGACCCATAGGATTATCTTGAACGCTGCCGTGAGGTGCTGCGGAATATGGGTATAGTTGAGACCAGTGGGGTTGCTTTTGCTGTATTTCATATGACGAGTTCCTCCAAGAGGTGGTGGAGAGATTACATATTGTCCCGACCAGTCGGATTGCCTGCACTTACATGGGAGAAGTTCTCTCAGCTATTTCTGGAAAAGTTCCTCCCTATCACACTGAGAGAGGAATTCCACAAGCAATTTGAGCATCTACAGCAGAGCAGTATGACTGTTACTCAGTATGAGTCCCGTTTTGTGGATTTGGCCCGTCATGCTCTCCTTTTACTACCTACAGAGGGAGAGAGAGTGAGGAGGTTTATTGAGGGACTCACTCACCCTATCAGACTTCAGATGGCCAAAGAGACCAGAAATGAGATTTCTTTTCAGGCGGTTATTAATGTCGCAAGGAGGATCGAGATGGTTCTTGCACAGGAGAGAGGGCAGAGATCTGATAAGAGGCCTCGTCAATTCGGTGGTTACAATGGTTCCTTGTCTGGAGGCAGAGGTAATTTTGGTAGGGGTCATCCTCCCAGACCGTTTTATTCAGCACTTCATACATCTCCCGGTGCTTCAGGGAGTCACAGTCGTATTATGCCTTACTCTGGACAGCCAGTATTTAGTGCACATTCAGCTCCTATCAGTGCACCACCACTCCAGAGTTATTACAGCGATTATCTGGCCCATTTGGGTCAGCTTCAGCTTCAGCAGCCACAGCATCAAGATGGGTGTTATGAGTGTGGAAACATTGGTCACATCAGGAGGTATTGCCCTAGATTGGCGAGCAACAGATCTCGGCAAGATTCTCGTGCCATCATACCGGCACCGGTTGCTTCACCGCCTGCTCAACCAGCTAGAGGTAGGGGTCAGGCAGCTAGAGGTGGAGGTCAGGCTATTAGAGGTGGAGGTCAGGCCATTAGAGGTAGAGGTCAGACCGCTAGAGGTGGAGGCCAGCCAGTCAGAGGCCATCCTAGGGACGCAGTTCAGAGTGGTGGGGCCCAGCCCCGATTTTATGCTTTTCCAGCTAGGCATGAGGCCGAGTCATCTGATGCTGTGATCATAGGTATTATTCCAATTTGCCATAGAGATGCTTCAGTTCTATTTGATCCAGGATCTACTTATTCCTATGTGTCCTCCTACTTTGCTTCATATTTGGTTGTGCATTGTGATTCTCTGAGTGCGTCTGTATGTGTATCTACATCGGTGGGAGACTCTGTTGTAGTAGATCATGTCTATCGTTTGTGTGTGGTTACTATTGTTAATCTTGAGACTAGTGTGGATGTTCTACTTCTTGATATGGTAGATTTTGATGTCATCTTGGGTATGGATTGGTTGTCCCCTTATCATGCTACATTAGATTGTCATGCCAAGATAGTGACCCTAGCTATGCCGAGGTTACCTCGGTTAGAGTGGAAAGGAACTATTGGTCATTCTGCCAGCAGGGTTATTTCTTATATGAAATCTCGGTGTATAGTAGAGAAAGGGTGTATAGCCTATTTGGCTTATATTCGCGATCCCAGTGCGGATGTTCCTTCTATAGACTCAGTACCAGTTGTTCGTGAATTTCCAGAAGTATTTCCTGCATATTTGCCGGGGATGCCACCCGACAGAGATATTGACTTCTGTATTGATTTGGCTCCGGCACTCAGCCCATTTCCATTCCACCATATCGTATGGCCCCGTCAGAGTTGAAAGAATTGAAAGAGCAATTATAAGGCTTGCTTGATCAGGGATTCATTAGACCCAGTGTCTCGCCCTGGGATGCACCAGTATTATTTGTAAAGAAGAAAGATGGCGCTATGCAGATGTGTATAGACTATCGGCAGTTGAACAAGGCCACTATCAAAAACTTCCGCTGCCAAGAATTGATGACTTATTTGATTAGTTTCAGGGTGCTAAGGCATTTTTGAAGATCGATTTAAGGTCTGGCTACCATCAGTTGAAGATTAGGGCATCTGATGTCCCTAAAACAGCTTTTCAAACTCGGTATGGGCATTACGAATTCCTAGTGATGTCATTTGGGTTGACAAATGCCCCGACAGTATTTATAGATTTGATGAATTGGGTGTTTAAGCCTTATTTGGACTCTTTTGTGGTTGTATTCATTGATGATATCTTAATTTACTCTAGCAGTCGAGAGGAGCATGAGCATCATCTTTGAAGTGTGCTTCACACTTTGAAGAATAATCAATTATATGCAAAGTTTTCAAAAAGTGAGTTTTGGTTAGACTCAGTTGCCTTTTTGGGACATGTTGTATTGGCGAAAGGCATAAAGGTGGATCCTAAGAGATTGAGGTTGTTCAGAATTGTCCTAGACCTACTTCGATTACAGAGATCCGGAGTTTCCTGGGTTTGGCAGGTTATTATCGTCGGTTCGTGGAAGGGTTTTCATCTATAGCAAGCCCATTGACTAGATTGACCCAGAAAGGAGTCCCATTCAGATGGTCAGACGAGTGTGAGTTGAGCTTTCAGAAGCTCAAGACCGCTTTGACTACGGCGCCAGTGTTGGTATTAACCACAGGTTCAGGATCGTATACGGTATATTGCAACGCATCTCACATTGGTCTTGGTGCAGTATTAATGCAAGATGGCAAGGTAATTTCATATGCGTCGCGACAGTTGAAAGTTCACGAGAAGAATTATCCTGTTCATGACTTAGAATTTGCAGCCATTGTTCATGTGCTGAAGATTTTGAGGCATTACCTCTACGGTGTCTCGTGTGAGGTATTTACCGATCATTATAGCCTTCAGTATCTGTTCAAACAAAAGGATCTTAATTTGGGGCAGAGAAGATGGTTGGAGTTGTTGAAAGACTATGATATCACCATTTTGTATCACCCAGGAAAGGCCAATGTGGTGGCTGATGCTTTGAGTAGAAAGGCTGTAAGTATGGGCAGTCTTGCGTATATTCCGGTTGGTGAGAGGCCATTAGCTGCAGATGTTCAGACTTTGGCTAATCAGTTCGTGAGGTTAGATGTTTCAGAACCCAGTCGGGTTCTAGCTTGCACAACCGCTCGGTCTTCTTTATTTGAGCGCATCAGAGAGAAGCAGTATGATGATCCTCATCTACTTATCCTTAAGGACACGATGCGTCACGGTGATGCCAAACAGGTTACTGTGGGGGGAGATGGGGTTCTACAAATGCAGGGTCGTATTTGTGTGCCTAATGTGGATGGGCTTCGTGAATTAATTCTCGAAGAAGCACAAAGTTCCAGGTATTTTATTCATCCAGGTACTGCCAAAATGTATCAAGATTTGCGGAAACATTATTAGTGGAGGGGAATGAAAAAGGATATAGTTGCACATGTAGCTCGGTGTCTGAATTGTCAGCAAGTTAAGTACGAGCATCAGAGACCTGGTGGTTTGCTTCAGAAGTTAGAAATTCCTGAGTGGAAGTGGGAGCGTATCACTATGGATTTTGTTGTTGGGCTCCCACGGACTCAGAGAAAATTTGATGCACTTTGGGTCATTGTGGACAGGTTGAGCAAGTCAGCACATTTCATTCCAGTAGCAGTTACCTATTCTTCAGAGAGGTTAGCTGAAATTTACATTCGTGAGATTGTCCGCCTGCACGGCGTGCCCGTGTCTATTATTTCAGATCGAGGTACGCAGTTTACCTCACATAAAGTTCGTGATATTGCATTCATGGTTGGAGAAAGAATATTGTTCCGGGTTTCACCTATGAAAGGTGTAATGAGGTTCGGAAAGAAGAGCAAGTTGAGCCCTAGATATATCGGGCCCTTTGAAATTCTTGAAAGGGTGGGTGAAGTAGCCTACAGGCTTGCATTACCACCTAGTTTATCAGCGGTTCATCCGGTGTTCCATGTGTCTATGCTCCAAAAATATCACGGTGATCCGTCCCATGTGTTAGATTTCAGCTCAGTCCAATTGGACAGAGATTTGACTTATGAGGAGGAGCCGGTGGCTATTCTAGCCCGGCAGGTCCGACAGTTGAGGTCTAAGAGTTATCCTTCAGTTCGGGTGCAATGGAGAGGTCAGCCGGTAGCGGCATTTACCTGGGAGTCCGAGTCAGACATGCGGAGTAAATATCCACATCCTTTTCTCCAGCTTAGGTACTTTTTCTAACTCCGTTAAGGACGAACATTTGTTTTAGAGGTGGAGAATGTGATGACCCAAAATGTCTTATTTAAATTTAATAAGTAATTATGTATTCTAAGACCTCGAAAAGTACCATTTATCATTCCTCGACTTGCATGTGTAGTACGTACAATTTTCCAGAAGGTTTTTATGTGAAAAATGGATTAAAATGTGAAATAAAGCTTTAAAACTCAACTAAGTTGACTTTGGTCAACATTTTGAGCAAACGGACTCGGATCAGTGCTTTGACAATTCCGGTAGGTCCGTATCATGATTTGGGACTTAGGCGTATGCCCGGAATCAAATTCCGAGGTCCCTAGCCCGAGATATGGAATTTTGATGAAAATTTAAAAGCTTGAAAGCTTATTGATTTCTAAGAAATTACTGAAGTTGGATTTACTGACCTCGGATCCGTATTTTGGTTTCGGAGCCCGGTATAGGTCCACTATAATATTTATGACTTGTCTGCCGAATTTGGTGAGAATCGGAGTTGATCTGGCGTGATTCGGACGTCCGGTTGTAAAAATATAAGTTTTAAAATTTTCTTGAAAACTTCCTTTGATTTGGTGTCTAATTCATAGTTCTAGGTGTTATTTTGGCGATTTGATCGTGCGAGCAAGTTTGTATGATGTTTTAGGACTTGTGTGCATATTTGGTTTGTAGCCCCGAGGGCTTGGGTGAGTTTCGGATAGGCTACGGGATGATTTCGGACTTAGGAAATCAGGTTTTCTACAGACTTTGGGCTTCTGGTATTTCCTTCATCGCGTTCGCGAATGTACTCTCGCAAACGCGAAGAGCAAACTGAGCTGGCCGAATTTTTCTTCTTCGTGAATGTGAAGATTGGACCATGAATGCGAAGCTATGGGTACTTTACCCTTCACGAACACGACCAGCTCAACGCGAACGCGAAGCTTTAAAGGCCTGGGGGAGGGGTCTGTTGTCCTTATACGCGAACGCGAGCACTGGCACGCGAACGCGAAGGCCAAGGGGGAAAAAGCCTTCGCGAACATGAAGGAGGACTCGCGAACATGAAAGCCACGGGCTGCTACTTATCGCGAACGCGACAGGCCCTTCGCGAACGGGAAGAAGGCCTGACCCCTGTGACTTAAAACAGAACCAAAACGGGATTTTTCCCACTTTTCACAAACCCTCAATTATAACTCAGCTTAGGGGCGATTTCAAAGGAGTTTTTCACGATTTCGAACTGGGTAAGTGTTCTTTATCATATAGTGATTGTATTTCATAAATCTAAGCCTATATTCATCATTTATTTCGGATTTAGATGGAAGTAATTGGAATTTTTGTAAAACTTTCCAAAAAAGAAAAATTAAGATTTGAAGGTCCATTTGATATTGGAATTGGATAAATTTTGTATGGTTGAACTCATATCGGAACGGGTGTTCGGATTTCGCGAGTTTTTCCAGGATTTGAGACGTGTGTCCCACTGCCGAATATTTTAATGAATTTCAGATTTTTATCCGAAAAATTTGTAAATTCATATGGAATTAATTCCTATGATTCGTATTGAATATATCGAATTGTTTGTGAATAGATTTGAAGCTTTTGGAGGCAAATTTAAACGAAAAAGTTATGGTTGAATAATTGATTGGAATTTGCAAAGCGAGGTAAGTGTCGTGGTTAACCTTGACTTGAGGGAATAGAACCCTTAAATTATTTGTTATGTGAATTGCATGTGTACGACGTATAGGCGAGGTGACGAGTGTCTATACGTCGTCAAATTAATTATTTGCCTGCTTACTTGAAAAAAATCATAAATTATTTTTAATCATAAATTAATTATTATAATAATTGTTTCTCTCTTATTCTTTGTCAAATATTAATTCTTGAATTTCTGCATTAATTGTTACATGCTATTTGAATTATGTGCCTTAATTGTTATTTGACATTTAGCATATTAAATATTAAACTGCCTATTTGCACCCTGATTTCCATAATAATTTGTTATTTGTCATTGTTTGCTTCATAATTAAACCATAATTATTGTATGCTTGTTGTCTTATAATTTTATATTAATTGTTACATTTATTGAAAATATTTCTTCTATAAGAATTGGTAAATGAATATGTTGGAGGAGCGGGTTGCACGCCGCAACAGGATTGATTATAATAAATATATTGAAGGATCGGGTTGCACGCCGCAACAGACTTATTAAAAGTCTATATTGGAGAATCGGGTTGCACACCGCAACAGACTTATTAAAAGTATATATTGGAGGATCGGGTTGCATGCCGCAACAGACTTATTAAAAGTCTATATTGGAGGATTGGGTTGCACGCCACAACAAACTTATTAAAAGTCCGTATTGGAGGATCGGGTTTCACGCCGCAACAGACTTATTTAAAAGTCGACATACATATATATATATATATATATATATATATTGGGGGATCAGGTTGCACGCCGCAACAGACTTGATTAAAAATGAATATATTGTGAGAGCAGGTTGCACGCTGCAACAGAATCGAATGTGAAAATATTGTGAGAGCGGGTTGCACGCTGCAACAGAATTGATGGAAGTGATAATTGGTTATGACTGTTGTGTTGGCTTCAATTATTATAAATGAGTTACCTGATTTATTTCTATTATTGTTGCTATTACTAATATTGTGTACAGGTAATATAAGTGACCCGCCTTAGCCTCGTCACTACTTCTTCGAGGTTAGGCTCAACACTTACCAGTACATGGGATCGGTTGTACTGATACTACACTCTAAACTTCTTATGCAGATTTTAGAGTTGGTCCCAGCGGCGTACCGTAGACTTGCTCGGATTTCAGCTACCAGAGGAGACTTGAGGTATAAGTGCATGGCGTCCGCAGTTCTGAAGCCCCCGTCTATTTTACTTTAGCTGTGTGTTTATTTTCAGACAGCTTTATTTTATTCAGATCTTTAATTGTATTTATTCTAGATGCTCATGCACTTGTGACACCAATTCTGGGGTGGTATTTAGACACCGTTATTTTTATGAATTATTCACTATATTTCAAACTTGCTTCCGAATTTGTTCTTGGATTATTAATAATTTAAAAATTGTTTAAAAATTGGTTAATATTATTATAACGTTGGCTTGCCTAGCAAGTGAAATGTTAGGCGCCATCACGGTCCGAAGGTGGGAATTTCGGGTCGTGACAACGCGAGAGTACAAGAGTTTCATCATAACTCCTGAACCACCAGTAGAATAAAACTACATCGGCTAGAAAACATTCACTTAACTCAATTCAAAAGAAAAATCGCAACACGCAACCAACTTCCTATAACCGCACAAGACACAAACCTCAAATCATGGTCTAAACTGTCATAAATCTTTCGAGACCCATTTTCACATAACAAAACAATCAGAATTAAATATCTCTAAATCAACCAAATTACGAAGACTGCCAATCCACAAGCATTTCCACGAAACACCTGTATGGACTTATCATACCGAAGGAACCAATCATTTTCCTTACCCTATTGATCCAAGCCACTGCTAAACTGACCCGACTTCTTCGGTTTTCCTCTTAACCTGCTTTCAAAATAACACTTCTCTTCCCAGCACACAATGGATATCAATCAACACTCATCCTGGGTGACACCACATCACAATACCACGTCATCTCAGTACCCCTAAGCCATTTTATACCCTCCCATGCACTCAATAGTACCTCCAACTGATACGCCTATTTTGAAGAGACCTTCTGCGAATCCGACACTATTCCTTCCATCTCTATAACACCGTACCATAGACACGGTAATAAATACTTCGAGCATCTTTCACACTCTACTGCAAAAACCCAATCCTTAGCCACATAACGAACCCGAAATTCCTTAGGCACCACAACTTAAATCTCGAATCCACTAGAATCATTGTTGAGAGCCGCCTACTCCAATCTAGTCCCGATTATATAACCAAACAACAAGTGCTCCATTAGCACACAAATACTCCAAAGAAGCAACCAAATGAATCATTTCCTTCGCACATCACGTTCACAAAGAAGTGTAAAGTCTGAGTCATCCCACAATCTTCACATGAATCGATAAGGCAAAATGTAGCACACATCCATCAGATTCCTTGCTCGAATTACCCATGATGTTCTCTTTCTCAGCCATAACTAATCCACCAATGTACCGAAATCCAAAAACTGCAAGACATATGACCATGTGACCTAATCACCAACGGTAAGCTACCCCACTTGGTTTTAAGCCACAATCACATAAACCAAGAACCCACAATAACATTTCCTTCTCAGTTACCACGATCTCGCACGGTTACCCAGCTGAATTCTCATAAGCCCATATTGCACTAAGTATAACACATCCCAAATTATCAGCCCCAAATGCACATTCGACCTCATAACAGTCACCACATCTTCCTCAAGTAATACAGACACATATTGTAGTACAGGCCTCCCGTTGGATAAAAAGGTAAACACTTTATAGGAACCTCATAAGAAATCATGCAACCCCTAACCTTCTCACAAGAGATAGTCCACCTATATAAACCCATGTCAACATCTTCCATTTACATTGACATGGTTATAACCATCGCGAAATCAGTTAATCCTCCTAAGTCCACACACGTTCACCAGTTGTAGAGTCCGTTCATTCCATTAACATCAACCGAAGGTCCAACAATACTTTTAAAACTCGAAGCTATATTGCATCCAATATGATGATCAAGCATTCACATTCCTCTACATTCCAAGCAAACCCTTTTTGTCACATTCGAACTTCCTAAGTATAGAAGCCACCATCTCAAATGAAATACACAGACTTAGTCATTTGTCCACATGACCCAAATCATACTAAGCCTTCCCAAAGCATTGTTCTACCCTACCATAAAATCCATACATTACGCTATCGCTACCACTCTGGTCTAGCCATCTCCCAAAGAAAACTACTCGATCTATGCTGCTCATACTTGGCCTGCTAACTATTCAAGCGAGGCATATCCCACCATGTCATTTTTGATCCTCCACCACCAATAATGTCGCCCCAAATCATGATCCATCTCGGCAGCACCCGGACAATTAGAATTCCATCATCTCTAAGCCTCCTCAAAGACCACCTCCCTCGAACCATCAACATTGGAAACACCTATTCGACCCTGAAGTTGCAACACACCGTCATCTCCGATAACCATTCTTATGTACCACTCCACAACACCATGCCCCCAAATGAAAACAAACAAAAACCACCATACTGACGAGCCTTAGTGCACTCAAATAAGGACAACGACACCACAACGCAAATAAGAATTCCACCAAGTTTGGAAATACCCAATCTTGCAACTTTGTCGGCCAAAGCCTGAACATCCATAGGCCAAATACCTCTCATGCACTGGAATAAACACCAACCTCCCAATCATGAACTGAATAATCTTCCTCCCGAAGCATTCACTACCGCAATGCATAAGTAAATACCCTACCGCTCACACCAACATTGCGCAATAACGATGCGAGAAATATCACAATACACAGTGTATAGCTTTGAACCCGTAGGAAACTCCAACCCTGGATTGAAATGACTGATCACCCTTTCACAAAGTGACGATAGTAGTGCGCCCACATACGCAGGGAAAAACACCCTGCACCACTATCTTCACAACTCATCGGTGCCCAACTGATATCGAATGCTCGACATCACGTACGAATGAGAAGGAAGGAACTGAAGACATAAGCTTCAGCCGAAATCAAATCGCACGACAAGGAATCAAGAAAGGGAAGTTCTCCTAACAACCCTATAGTATTTCGAAGATAAGTATAGATGTCTTTGTACTGATCCACAAAACTTTACTAGACTTGCTCATGACTCATGAGACCTAAGTGAACCAAGTGCTCTGATACCAAGCTGTCACGACACAATTCCAACTATAGGCCATGATGGCGCCCAACGCTTCTGTTAGGCAAGCCAGTAATTAAATCTATAAGTCGACAGTTAATTCAAAAAGCATCTCGAGAAGATAATGAAATAATTAACCGAAATCGTTCATTTTCATAATAAAATACCGATATTATTTTAGATGTTCGAACGTGGTCAAATATGAATCCAGATAATATAACAGAATACCACCAAGGACAAAAATCTAAATTCCCAAAATCTGGTGCACAAGTGCATGAGCATCTACTAGAATATATACAACACTACTACAACATCTGTCTGAAATAGAAAATAGACAAAATAAAGTAAATGAATAGGATAAGGACTCCATGTGCTGCAGATCGTAACATAGAGAGCAGCTCACCACAAAGTCTTCTCAGCAACTGTGCCTACGTACCCAGATGACCACCAAATGTACCTGTCTCAGTACTTGCACGATTAGTGGAGAAATATAGTATGAGTACATAAATCAAGACATACCTAGTAAGTATCTAGCCTAACCTCGAAGAAGTAGTGACGAGGGGTCAACATAGACACTTACTAGTGGTCCAATAATCAAAGTAA
Organism: Nicotiana tomentosiformis; assembly: GCF_000390325.3. NCBI lineage: Eukaryota > Viridiplantae > Streptophyta > Magnoliopsida > Solanales > Solanaceae > Nicotiana > Nicotiana tomentosiformis. The sequence continues at coordinate 40,106,831 of NC_090816.1, read as the reverse complement.
AATAAAGGTAGACATGTATGAAGCATGGAAAGTAAAAGCAGTAAAAATAGATATGCGTACATAACTCAACCCTCAACAGAAGAGTAAATACAAAACGCTCAAAGAAACTGAATACTACCTTGAACAGAATATATATATAATCAATAACCAATAAAATATCACTTCTCAAGTCAGATAGATTCATAGATACGCAGACTCCCTATCGAATATACGCATGATTCTGCCGAAGAGAATGGCTCAATCCCATAAGAGTGATGTCATGATATCCTACCATGCCATACGGTCCAATCCCATAATAATAATAGTGTACACTGTCGAGGTCGTATGACCCGATCCATATATATATCTCATAATATTGCCGAGGCGAATGGCACGATCCTATAATGGTACTGCTGAGGCATTCAGCCCGATCCTATATATATGTGAGTTATAAAATTCATGAAACTTTTGGAAAAATACGTACAACGTGGGAAAGTTCCGCAAAAGGAATTATAATTTCTGTGACTAATCAGCTAGCAAGTTTTGTATTATACTCAAGTCTAGTCTCAGGCTAAAATATAACTTATTGCACTTAAACAGGGAAGAATAACTCAAATAATAAAATTAAGAAATTGTGTGAGTCTAAGTCTACCCGGACATGATCAAAAATCTAGCATACGAACGGGCACTCGTCACCTCATACGTACGTAGCTCCCATAACACGTAGCACACAACAAATATAATACCTACGGGGTAAATTCTGTCTTACAAGGTTAACCTGGAGACTTACCTCGCTCTGAAATCTGATAACCGGCTCCAACACCTCTCTAACACCTCAAACCAATGCCAAATAATCCGAAACAAGTCAAAGAATGTGTAAACCAATCAAAATATACTCAAAGACTCATAATTTAACAATTAAAAATAAATTCTCAACTCCGCACTAAAATTCAACAAAGTCAACCCCGATCACGCGCTCCCGAATTCCAAAAATTATCAAAAATAAATATTACTTACAACTTATATAGTCTATATCTAGAAAATCATCCAATTCGTCAATAAATTTACCCTCAAATCAAGAATTTACCATTTCTCATCTTTAGGATTCAAAACCCCAATTTCTATAATCCAAACTTGGATAAAAATGATAACCAACGAAAATAATCATGGGGAAATATTACAATAATGGTTATATAGTTACCCCCTTATTGAGACGAGAACAACGCCGCAAATATCAACTCAAATGGAGCTCTAGAACTCAAGATATGCTCAAAATACTAGAATGCACGATTTGCAAGTTTAAAACACTGCCCGGGTAAATTTTGTTCATTGCCTTCGCGGGATACCATCGCGTTCGCGAAGAGAAATTTTTCATATTGAATTTTCAACCCATAGTTCCTTCTTCGCATTCGTGAGACCTCCCTCGCATTTGCTAAAAACAAAAGTTCGCACCAGAAACTAGCAATCTTTCCCGACACGGATATGTGCATAACTCGCTCATACGACCACGGAATTTGATAATTCTTGTTGCTATGATTTTGTAATTACGATATGGATCTAATGGTTCAATAGAATCACAAATAGAAGGTCATTTATTCAATATGATACCCTTTATGCCAAAAGAAACGATGCCGAAACATCAAATAAGAGCGCGACACAATCCAAACTCATCTAAAACTCATCGTAATTTCACCAAAACTTGCAGACATGTCCAAAATCATCATACAAATGTGTTGAAACTTTTAAACAGAGCTTGTTAAGCCTATTATTTGATCGTCGTCTACTCATTTTCTTAAACTTAACTAGTATGCAACTTAAGTATCCCAATCACTCTTAAACATTCCAGATCAGGACCAAACTTCACACAGAAGTCCCAATCAACTAAATGAACCTATTCAAGGTCCCGGAACACCACCCGGAGTCCGATAACACTTAATTCCACTCCAAGTTAAACTTAGCAGATTCAAAAATCTTCAAAAATGCAAACTTTCGACAATAAGCGCGGAATCGCTTCTGGACCAACCGATACTAAACCCGTACATATAGCCAAGTACGTAATAACCTTATGAACCTATAGGAACCTTCAAATGATGATTCCGAGGCCATTTACTCAAAAGTCAAACCTTGATCGACTCTTCCAACTTAAAGCTTCTGAATGAGAATTATTCTTATAAATCAATTCCGAACTTCTCAAAAATCAAAACGACTACACGTGCAAGTCAAAACATATATAGTGAAGCTACTCAAGGTTTCAAACCTCCAAATGACATGCTAGAGTTCTAAATGACCGGTCGGGTCGTTACATAATCAATAAAATATTTTAAGATATCTTGAGACGTTAAATGAGTAGACATAACATACGGTTGATTAGCATTATTTAATGTACATACATCATTATTGATCGCTCGACTATTCATCTTGGACGCATGTCCGTGAGCTACTTATGCTCCAGGCATGCCATAGGTCATCACGTATATAGGATGGAGAGTTTCTTAGCCAAACAAACTATCAGACATGTTGTTGATGATATTTGGCGGTATTCTTTCCTGAAAACCTCGGGGAGCCTTATGAGCCTACGTTTCTTGGCTCATATGGAGCATTTAGTGATTTACCCATGTACAGTTAGGGTGGTTCCGTTCTAGAATACCTTTATAAGAAGCTATGCAGGGCGTCGATGGGTAGCGTGAGGGACGTCGCTGGATTTATTCCGCTTCTACAGGTGATAACATTATCAATTCTTTTCATGGATATCATATATAGTAAAAATACTCAATTTTATGTCCATAATCAATATTAGGTTTGGGCTTGGGAGAGATTCTTGTAGATGTAGCCCCCTCCTCGACCACTAGCTCTAGATGCACCACCTCCAACGCTTCTACCTTGTGCTAGGAGGTGGGTAGATAGGAGAGGTCACGCCTGAGATGTCAAGGATCGACATTATCTCCCGCTCTACAGGGAAATATTGGATATACTGGATGGTGATCAGGTAAATATTCGACTTAGTACATTTGTTAATACATGATTTGTCTTGCATTTGCTTACTGTTCTTGCGTTTAGTAAATAGTTCGTATGGAGGCCATACAGCAGCGAGATCATCGCTAGTTTGCCAGACTATTTCTCACGAGGTCGAGCCGTGTAGATTTATAAGGTCCCATAGACATGTCTCGATCTAGTTGAGCATCATCAGACGGGAAGAGTCCTTTGACAGTTTGGCCAGCCACAACATATACTTGCTCATCCTAGTTGGCATGCCACGCATTACGAGCGGGATGATCGTAGTAGAGTTGACCAGGCATACTCGGCATGGCTCGAGGCCCAGATAGAGGACTGGGATCAGAGACTTTTCACATTTCTGCCAGACCCTCCACATGAAGGTGTTAACAGCGAGCACAAGTACACGGCTTGGTATTATCGTATTACTCACACTCTGATAGGTAATCCCGATCATCGGGATGGTCGTCGGTACGTTCCATACGTCAGGCCACGAGGCACTGATACGTTATTTTATATACTTATGTATAATGTTAGATTTACTTATTTTGTTTAATCAATATATTACATCATATGCAGGCTATTGACCTACACCGTATTCACCAGATGGGTCTAGATATGCAGCAATATTTAGGATACGCAATATCATTATTGCACCATTGGGGTCGTCAAGTTTCTGCACATGCTACTGCCACATTGGTAGCTGCATGAGAGGATGTGTGGTTAGGTTTTGATCCAGCGTATGTTCTGCCAGAGGATTACCATTATGGCCTGATGTACCCTCAAGACGTGGTGGACGTGCCAGGCATGGCCAGAGAGGATGGTATGGCCCGCGTGGTTGAGGTGGTCAGTACGGATGGGGAGGCCAGCAAGGGAGCATTGAAGCACCCATAAAGGATATTGACGAGGGTTTGCTAGTGACCAGGGTGAGGCACACGATGCTGGTTATGATATGCGTACATTTAGACTGATGTCACCAGGGACTTCACAGTTCAGCCAGCCTGCTACTTTATCGATCGTGGGTGCCGATATTACTTCATATTATTGGAATGCATACTATCCTAATCTTCCAGGCACATCGAGGGATGTAGAGGATCGTCCAGTGCGAGATGATGTGCACAGCGGCAGGCGTTTGAGCTATGGCTCTGATCATGTTAGTATCTTTTCCTATCGTTCTTTAAAATGTCACTATTATAGTATTATTATTATTTTCCATCATGTACTGAAGGAGACATCACCTCCGGTGGAGACTTCATAGCCTTTATCTAGTCCAGTCCACCTCGTAGTTCCCCTCGAGTATCCCGACGATGAGCCAGTGCGGCTGCCCACTGAGACGTAAGTTTGGCTCTATTAGCATTATTATTACTTTATTGTACTTTAAATATTAGTCAGTAATATCTAAGTTGTTTATATATTATTCTAAACTTCGCCATCACCTATAATGGAGACGGTAGACTGTGATACTCGTCTTCCAGAGACGTAGGACCCTATTCAGGAGCGAGCTGAGGCGCAGGTTTGACTATAAAAATAATTAATTTGTTATATTATTGTTCTATATATATCATATACTAAAAACTACTTTCTATTTTATAGCTTACTGCTGCCCAACGGACTCATGTACTGATCCAGCTAGCCTTCCAGACAATCATGTTACAGTGCATCCTTAGATAAAGAAGCGACGGGATGAGGATGATCCTGATAGCATGTCCGGTCGTCAGGGTATGCACCTTAGTCCAGCCAATGCACTAATGCATACAAGTTGTAGGACACATTGATAGTCAGCTTGCATTGTATATATTACATTAATCAGTAGTTTTGTGTAAATATTATTTTATGTTTAATATTATTACCTTAGTATTTCATGTTTTAATATTATTAATTAATTAAATATTAGAATCACATAAAAACACAGATTAACATACATTAAAATACGTAAAAAAAGAACCACATAATGCATGAAATCTAAAACATAAAATAAATAGTATAATTAAAGCAACCACGTGTTCATTTAGTCACTATCACCTATTATTTTCTGATTCAACCACTAAATTTTCTCTTGCAGCCGATTATATTCTTCTTCGGCTTCTTTCAATTTCTCCTTGAATGCTTCTACCTTTTTTTCAGCATTGTAACATTTTTTTCGAGCTTCCAGATCTTTATTTCGTACTCCCCGGAATGTTTCCCGCAGTAAAAACCTAGGGATCTCATTACAGACAGACATATCGTATTGTTGGAACTTGAGATTTTATAAAAATTAAAGCAGATCGGTTGTTTAAGTTGTGAGGATTCGCAATGAATGAAGTAACATGTGTGGGATTTTTAAAGGTAAGAATGATAAGTTTTAGGCTACATAACGCATATTGCACATGCACCATATTGAACTAGTAAAGGAATCATTACGGTACAAGTGCGTGCATGCCTTTTCAGGTGGACAAGACTGCATGCCTTTTCAGGTGGACAAGACAAGGCGTGCATTTAATTTGGATTATTTTTTCTGAACTGTTGCATAACGCATATTGTACATGCACCATGTTGAACTAGTAAATAAATCATTATGGTACAAGTGTGTACGTGCCTTTTCAGGTGGATAAGACAGGGTGTATATTTAATTTGGACTATTTTTCTGAACTATTTCATAATGCATATTGTACCGCCATGTTGAACTAGTAAAGGAATCATTACTGTAAAAGTGCGCACATGCCTTTTCAGGTGTATAAGATAAGGCATATATTTAATTTGTACTATTTTTTTTAGAACTATTGCATAACGCATATTGTACATGCGCCATGTTGAACTAGTAAAAGAATGGCAGAATACATCGGCAGGCCATTAAATTTGTCCTCCCTTTTCACTATGACACTTAATCTTGAGTCTGTTCCATTTGAACACTTTAATCAAGCATTTACTATGTCATTTAGACCCAAAAAGCTGACATGGCAAAATAAGTATTTCTCACATTTTTCAAGCGCGTGAAATGGTCCGAAAAAACAAACTCCTCACCCTTTTTCTCATTATTTTTTTCGTTAATTTTTTTTTTCTATTCTTACTCTTTTTTTTCTTTTCTTCCTCTCTTACCTCACCCTCCTTCATCAGAAAATATGAAGTAACCAATACATTTTTCTGGCAACTGATTGCTTCAAATTTTTAATCTCTTTCCACTCTCTCCCTCAGACAAATCACTATAAAATAATATACAATGCAAAACAAACCCAAATATGTAAAGGAAAGGAATATAGAAATGCCACACCCAGGTCCATCATCTCCAATAACCCGCTTTCATCAGAATGAAGAAACTGAAAATTAATTTGTTTTCTTTTCGAAAAATCTGGCAGCGGCAAGAATCCCTACTATCGCCCATCGAATTTACAAAAGCAAATCACCACTTAAGGCTCAAGAATCACCACCATAACTAGATTAAAATAGTTAATCATTCATAGTTATGGATATTGGTATAGTATTTTAAAATTTTCTACCAGCTTTTGAAAATAGATTCACCGCGAAGTAGAGGGATCGTCGGAGAAGAAGATGAAAGGAGGAAGGTCGCCGGGGAAGAAAACGAAAGGGTGGGGTGGCGACGCCAAAACCTTTTATCGGGCAGGCTTTTGTTTTTCTTTTAGTTTTCTTCTTTTTGTAAAAGATTTTTTTTTATTTAAGTTAAATCCACGTGTCTCCATTTTATTCGTTACTCGGCATGTGAACAACACGCACCATATGTGTTTTGCTGTATATATAATTTTGGGTCTAAATAACATAGTAAATGCTTGATTAAATTGTTCAAATGAAATAGACTCAAGATTAAGTGTCAGAGTGAAAAAGGAGGACAAGTTTAATGGTCTGTAGATGTATTCTTCCCATAAGAATCATTACGGTACAAGTGTGTACAGGCCTTTTCAAGCGGACAAGACAAGGTATTCATTTGAATAGAGCATCTTGTACATGCGCCATGTTGAACTACCTCTATTTTCGTTCTTGAAAATTTGAATTAATTTTTTTTTTTGAAATTATTCATTTAATCAAGCCTTCCCAAAATGCCACTTACCTTTAATATATGGTTTAAAAGAGGCACAAGGGTGTAGGTAGCTCAAAAGATCCACATGTCACATGTCAGAACACAATCGATCCCTTTCTTGAAAAGACATGCATGATAAGTGATATGGTATTTTGTGTCCCTTAGAAAATAAAACCACCAATATACATATTCATCAAAAAATTATAGGTCACATAACTGAGGGAGAAGCCTGAAGGTGTGTGAATTTGGGTTGAAAACCTACAGTGGTTCCCCTATACTCAAAAAGTGAGATAATGAGGTCTTATATTGTTGGCATGGGGTAGATATACCACAAGCATTGTCAGCAACGTTCCATACTTTCATGCACAAAGACGAACCATAAGTTATTCGGCATTTGATGAAGGAGATCTTAGAGATGGAAAATGCACTAACTGTTCATCATGCACTGAATGATCTTAACTACCTCCAAGGGACTGAGGATCAGTGTTGGGCTTTATTAGAGAATGAAAAACTGCATAGAGATCTTGATTATCCTATTTTCCTAACAGTTGTAAGTGGAAGGGCCTACCAAAATATCTACTGCAGACGTTGGACATTGGAGTGCCATATTGTTGTAGAAACCAAGCAAGTAGTCTTATTGATGATAGTGATAAAATACGAAAAATGTATGATAATTGGGGGCTAGATTATGATGCCCTGGGTCCGGACGGATGCGAACAAGATGGTGACGAAGAAGATGAAGAAAATGACAATGAAGACTCCGACAATAGTAACGATGAATTAGTGCCTGACAGTGACAATAATGACGAATGAAAATGTCTTATTTTTATTAATTTTAAATGTTATGTTTTCGATTGAATTATCAATGCTAAGTGTCAAGTAGAGTTAACACTATTGGAAATATAATTTTATTTTATTGATATTGAAAACACACCATTATTATCACGACTCAAAATCCCAACCTGTCGTGATGGCGCCTATCTCGTTACTAGGAAAGCCGATAATATCAATAAACCACCATTTCTTTTAAGTTTGAAAATATAATAATTAAATATAATACAAAATTCCACAATACTGATATGAACAATCCCCAAAACCTGGTGTCACTAAGTACATGAGTATCTAATATGAAGACAAGTCCGGAAAGAAAATATAGTCTATAATAGTCTAAGACCAAAATACGGTAAACAATGAGATAGGGAAAGAGAGACAAGGTATGTGAAACACTACAGCTACCTCCGAATCTCCGAAAGATCAATTGTATGAGAGAATCAACACCCGCTATGTCTAGAAGCACTTGAATCTGCACACGAAGTGCAGGGTGTAGTATAAGTACAACTAACTCAGCAAGTAACAATAATAACTAAGGAACTAAAGATAGTGACGAGCTACACAGTTATAGTTCACTTTCAGTAATTCCAGCAAAGAATAGACATGCTTTCAAATCCAACAGTTTAAGTCAAATCAATTTTATACAGTTCATGTTCATGTAATCCGGATATAGAATCTTTCAGAGAATTTCACAACAATGACAGATAGCAACTTAATGCAACAACAAATGAAAAGCAAGTACAGCCTCCCAGGGCAACAGTCACTCAACTCGTTACAACAGCTCATCCACTCGGCTCTCAGTCCTCAGCACTCACACTCAATGGGTACCCGCGCTCACTGTGGGTGTACAGACTCCGGAGGGGCTCCTACAGTCCAAGCGCCATAATCTGCAATAATATCATGCACGGACAACTCACGTGCCATATATCCTTACCTCACCGACAGGCCCTCGGCCTTACTCAATCCTCAACCTCTCTAGTCTCTCGGGCTCTCGAAAATCATAAAGATCATCCCAAACAAAGATAACATAGTAAATCAACAAATATCATGAAAGATTGAGGTATGATGCACAAGTAAAATCATGACTGAGTACAAGACAGCAGCTAGCAAATAATTCAATAAGTACGCGACCTCTGTGGGTCCCAACAGTACTATCATATAGCCTAAGCATGATTTTTAACATGATTTACAGTCAAATTTCTTCAACACAAAGAGAGCTTATAGCTAACAACAGGTTATTCAACTTTACAGTTTCACGGGACGGACCAAGTCACAATCCTTTCGGTGTACGCCTACACGCCCGTCACCTAGCATGTGCGTCACCTCCAAAATAATTACATGACACAAAAATTCGAGGTTTCATACCCCCCAGGACCAGATTTATAACTGTTACTTACCTCAAAATGTGAAATTCTTTACTCTGCTATGCCTTTCCCTCGCAAATCGGCTTCTGCATGCCTCGAATCTAGTCAAAAATAATTCGTTTCAGTCAATAATATTTATTGGAATTAATTCCATAAGAAAATACTAATTTTCCATAAAAATTTTAAATTTAGCTTAAAAATTATCGTCTCGGAACCCGACAAAAGTTACAAAATCCGAAAGCTCATTCAACCACGAATCTACCCATACCTATTTTACAAAAATCCGACCTCAACTCGACCCTCAAATCTACAAATATTATTTCCAAATTTCTAAGTTCAAATCTCCGATTTACACCTCAAAATCATGTAATATAGTCGGATTATTCGATGATAATTCAATATTATGGAGTAGAAATGATCACAAGGGACATACCTCAAGTTTTCCTTGGAAATCTATCAAAAATCGCCTCTCCTCAAGCTCCAATTTGTCAAAAATGGCGAATGGGGTGAAGTCCCTGGGCCTCGATCCTGGGCCTCGATTCTGACCCTCGATCCTGGACTTCAATCCTGCCTTAGATCGTGGCTTCGATCCTGGGCACTCGATCCTGGCCCTCGACCCTGGCCTTTGATCCTGCCTTCGATCGTGGCTTCGATCCTGGGCTCGATCATGGCCCTTGACCCTGCCTTCGATTGTGGATTCGATCCTGGCCCTATTCTGGGCACAATTCAAGGCTCAATCCTGGGCCTCGATTCTGGGCTCGATTCTAGGAGATGGAATTTGCAGCAGAAGGAAATTGTAGCACCTATTTTAGTCCACTTTTTGATCCGTTAACCATCTGAAACTCACCCGAGGCCCTCAGGACCTCTACCAAATATACCAAAAAGTCCTAAAACATCATACGAACTTAGTCGAGTCTTCAAATCACATCTAACAATAATAAAAACATGAATCATACATAGATTCAAGCCTAATGAACTTTGAAACTTTTCATTTCTACAAACAACGCCGAAACCTATCAAATCACGTCGGATTGACCTCAAATTTTGCACACAAGTCATAAATGACATAACAGGCCTATTAAAATTTTCATAATCAGATTTCGACCCCGATATCAAAAAGTCAACCCCCCCTCCCCCCGGTCAAACTTTCCAAAAATTTAACTTTCGACATTTCAAGCCTAATTCCTCTACGGACCTCCAAAAACATTTTCGGACACGTTTCTAAGTCCAAAATTATCATACAGAGCTATTGGAATCATAAAAATTCAAATCTGAGGTCGTTTACACATAAATCCACATCCGGGCAACTTTTCTATCTTAAAATTTTCAATTATGAGACTAAGTGTCTCATTTCACTCCGAATTCCTTTCGGACCCAAACCAACTAAACCGATAAGTCATAAATCAATTGTAAGGTATAAATTGATCAGTAAATGGGGGAACGGGGTTATAATACTCAAAACGACTAGCCGGGTCGTTACATTCTCCCCCTCTTAAACAATCGTTCGTCCTCGAACGGGTTTAGAATAATACCTGGAGTCTCAAATAGGTATGGTTATCTGCTCTGCATCTCCTGCTCAATCTCCCAGGTAGCTTCTCCGACTGGTTGGCCTCTCCACTCTACCTTCACTGATGCTATGTTCTTTGACCTCAGCTTTCGAACATGCCGATCTAAAATAGCCATCGGATCCACATCATAAGTCAAATTGCTGTCCAGTTGTACTGTACTGAAATCCAGAATATGAGACGGATCCCCGACATACTTTCGGAGCATGGATACATGGAACACTGGATGAACACCTGATAGACTAGGTGGCAAAGCAAGTTCATAAGCCACCTCTCCAATTTTCTTAAGTATCTCAAAAGGCCCAATATACCGAGGGCTCAACTTGCCCTTCTTCCTGAACCTCAACACACCTTTCATGGGTGGAATTTTGAGTAGAAACTTCTCTCCAACCACGTGAACAACATCATGAACCTTCCTGTCAACATAACTCTTTTGTCTAGACTGTGTCATGCGAAGCCGTTCCTGAATCACTTTGACCTTCTCTAAAGCATCCTGAACCAAGTTAGTACCCAATAGCCTAGCCTAACCCGGCTCAAACTAACTCATCGGAGAACGACACCGTCTCCTATAAAATGCCTCATACGGAGCCATCTGAATACTCGACGGGTAGCTGTTATTGTAAGTAAACTCCGCGAGTGGCAGAGATTTATCCCACGAACCTCCAAAATCAATGACACAAGCGCGTAGCATATCCTCCAATATCTGAATAGTGCGCTCGGACTGTTCGTCCGTCTGAGGGTGAAATGTTGTACTCAACTGAACTTGTGTGCCCAATTCTCGCTGCACTGCTCTCCAAAGCTGTGATGTAAACTGCGTGCCCCGGTCTGAAATGATGGACAGTGGCATACCGTGTAGGTGAACAATCTCACGAATATAAATCCCAACCAACCGCTCCAAAGAATAATAAGTACCAATTGGAATAAAATGCGCAGATTTGGTCAACCGATCTACTATTACCCAAACAGCATCAAACTTTCTCAAAGTCCGTGGGAGCCCAACTACGAAATCCATGGTAATACGTTCCCACTTCCACTCCAAAATTTCAAGTCTCTGTAGTAATCCGCCCGGTCTCTGATGCTCGTACTTTACCTGTTGACAATTTAAACACAGAGCTACAAATCCAACTATATCTTTCTTCATTCGCCTCCACCAATAGTGCTGCCTCAAATCCTGATACATCTTTGCGGCGCCTGGATGAATAGAGTACCGCGAACTATGAGCTTCCTCGAGAATCAGCTCATGCAAACCATCAATATTAGGCACACATAGCCTGCTTTGTATCCGTAATACACCGTCATCTCCAATAGTGACTTCCTTGGCATCACCGTGCTGAACCGTGTCCTTAAGGACAAGCAGATGTGGATCATCATACTGGCACTCTCTGATGCGATCATATAAAGAAGACCGAGAAACCACACAAGCCAAAACTTGATTCGGCTCAGAAACATCCAATCTAACAAACTGGTTGGCCAAGGCCTGAACATCCAAAGCTAAAGGCCTCTCTGCTACCGGTAAGTATGCTAAACTGCCCAAATTCCCTGCCTTACGACTCAAGGCATCGTCCACTACATTGGCCTTTCCGGGATGATAGAGAATGGTGATATCATAATCCTTAAGCAACTCTAACTACCTTCACTGCCGCAAATTAAGATCCTTCTATTTAAAAAAATATTGTAGACTCCGATGATCAGTATATACCTCACACTGGACACCGTACAAGTAATGCCGCCAAATTTTCAAGGCATGAACAATAGCTGCTAACTCAAGGTTGTGGATCGAATAATTCTTCTCATGTGCCTTTAATTGTCTGGATGCATAGGAAATCACCCTACCGTCTTGCATAAGTACTGCGCATGTAACACCCCAGAAAATTTTAAAGTATTTCAGTGTAAAGCCCCGTAAATTTCGCAAGTGAATTCAAGGTTTCGTGGTGCCAGAGTAGGCTTACATGTTTGAGAATGGTATAAAATCTTCGCAGCGAGCTTGCGAGTTGCGGTTCGGACTTTTTGGGTTGAACAATGGACCGAAAAGTAAAGAAAACTTTTTGGCGGAAAAGCGCGTTTATGCGGTCCATTATGCGACCGCATAATCACTCTGCTGGCCGCATAATGGCCGCAGAAGTGAGCAGGAGAAGGGCCAGTCTGGGGGCAATTATGCGATCGACTATGCGACCGCATAACTGTTATGCGTTGCATTATGTGATCGCATAATAGTTATGCAGACCGCATAGTGACCGCATACACGAACAGATTTTTGATCGTTTTGGTCTGTAATTATGCGACCGATATGCGGTCGCATATGCGACCGCAGAACCTATTTCGGAGCTCCATTTTTGGGTTCTTACAACCCAGCCCTACTTTGTTAAATACACGCAAAGGGTCATTTTTGAGCAAATATTCTGATGTTTTAGAGAGAAGGGAGAGTGTTTTAGAGAGAGAGAAAACCCTAGGCTAATTATTCATCAAGTCTTGCTAAAATCTTGGAAGATTAACAAGGAAACCCCACAAGTTCTTCATCTAAGAGGTAAGGTTCCATACCCTAGTTTTCAATTTCGAATTTGGGTAAAAGATGGTTGATTTGGAGTATGATTCTTAGGTATAAGAGCATTATTTATACATGCTTGTACTAATAAGGTTTGTGGGAAGATTGTTGAGCTCAAATAAGTAAAGATTGGGTTGTGGAGTGAAGGAAATCTTGTATAAGAACCTTGTAGTTAGATTTGCACACCTAGTGTTTGATAAAATGCTCAAATGGGCTGAGATCATGAATATCTTCCTAATAATGGTTCAATTTTTGTTATGTCTCAAAATAGATTGGGATTGCTAGAATTTTCGGAACGTTGTAGTAATTTAAGGAAAGCTTAAACCAAGGTATGTTGGCTAAACTTTCTCTCTTGGAATTGAATTCCATAATATTTTCGTAAGTTTCAAAGTATGGGTTGCGTATTAAAAGGTTATGGCTTTGAGTCGTGTTTCAATGAAAGATAGTATGCCAAATTGTGTAAGAAAATCTCAATATTCTTAAGACTCTTAATTGCTCATATGTGTACCTAAAGTCTTGATTTGGAAATGTCTTATTGTTGATAATCTATAAATATGGTTGGAAGTGAAATAAGTTAATTGGGGATATAGAGTGTGGCCAACGTGCCAAGAATTTAAGTTATGATTGTGTCTAGTAGTGCAAATAATTTAAGAAGATGTGATAAAGAATATGAAATGAGCCTCGACTCAATTGTTTAAAAATGACTTCGAAGATAGAATTACCTAAAAGTTTTTGTACTCAATTCATGCCCATTAGTGGTTGCTTTAACTAATGCTTTGCTTTATAAATATATCTAGTGCGATTCGAGTTCTATATACTCATATGTTGAACTGGTACATTGTCATTGCTAGGGAAGAGCATTGTAAGAATAAATGGTGTATTGATTGTTTATGATTTTCATGTGTATTTCTATTGTTGGATGGTATGCCTCATTCTTTGGGAAGAAATCATTTGTGTTTGAAGTTTCCATTTCAAATGGATTTGAAGTATATAATTTCTGAAATATCCTATATCTTGAAATTTGATGGTGATCTTTAAAATTGAAAGAGGTGAAAGTGTGGAATATGAAATACGGCCATCGTGCCAGGAATAAAGAATCTTGTGAATGGCCTAGTGAGCAAGGAAATATTGTCGTTGTGAATGACTGAAATACTAATGAGAATTTATATAATGTGAAAGATGTTGACGTGAGTACAATTGTATTTATGATATTCTATTTGCAAATCAAATCAAAAATATTTTTGGGAGCACCATCAACAAAACCGAGGAAGGGTGGGTCATAAGGCTCACACCTGAAACTACACGTGCCGGTGTAGGGGTGGATTGTGATTATTCCCCTTATTTGGGATGAAATTTAGAACCTTTGGGAAATTGTGATATTATTCCCCTTAATTGGGATGAAACTAGAACCTTTGTGGATTGGAAAAGTCAACTCGCACGGCATATGTGGGAAGGCGACCTAGCTGATTGGGTGGAGATCAGACGCCATATTGCGCATATGGTGGTACTACTCTTAGTAACAACTTTCTTCGCATCATATGTCAAACCACATTGTTCGTGGGGAAATGGCCTAGCCGATCGGGCATGATCGGACTCCGTGCTAACAAAGACGGTGGTATATTAGTGCTAATGATCTCCCAACCAAAATTATATATGAAGTTTGTATTTTGAAAATTATTATCTTTTAACTGGACGTTTGGATATTGTTGATAGTCAATTGTTGTTTCTATGTGTTGCCTTTTCTTATATGGGCATTCTATTTTGAAAGAGGATTATACATACTAGTGCTATTCGACAGTACTAACGTCCCTTTTTCGGGGGCGCTGCATCTTTAATGGATGCAGGTGGTTCTACAGCAGACGACATTGATCAGTGATA
Source organism: Nicotiana tomentosiformis (assembly GCF_000390325.3). Classification (NCBI taxonomy): domain Eukaryota; kingdom Viridiplantae; phylum Streptophyta; class Magnoliopsida; order Solanales; family Solanaceae; genus Nicotiana; species Nicotiana tomentosiformis. The sequence goes on along the minus strand of NC_090816.1, from coordinate 40,091,672 downwards.
GCAGTACACTCTTTTCAATTGATTTGGTGAGCCCCACTTCATTTCGGGGTCATGTATCTTTTGTTTCTCATGTACTGTGTTTTGAGGTATAGCCGGGGCCTTGTTGCCGGCATTTCCATATTACTTTTCTATTGTACTTAGAGGCTCCGTAGACAGGTTGTAGGTTGTGGTTGATGTTGGGAACTGAACTAGATATGTTGGTATTTGGAAATCATATTTTTCATAAATTCTATAAAGTCGTAATATTTTTAAAATTATGAAGGAAGCTGCTAATGGGAATGAAAAAGGAAGTTGTTAATGAAATGTTTTCAGTGCTTGATTAATGGAGTACATCTCCTATTATTTCATGAATGAGTATGGGTAGAATAGAATCTAACAGGCTTGCTCAACCGGGTTTACTCGGTTGAGCGCCGGTCGCGCTCCCCGAGTTTGGGGCGTGACAACTCCGAGACTAATATGTGACGCGTCACAATACACAGTATAAGAGACTGAATCTGTAGGCAACACCAATACTGGAGCTGTAGTCAAAGCTATCTTGAGCTTCTGAAAGCTCTCCTCACACTCTTCCGACCACTTGAACGGGGCACCTTTCTGGGTCAATTTAGACATAGGCGATGTAATAGACGAGAAACCCTCCATGAAGCGATGATAATAACCGGCCAAGCGGAGAAAACTCCGAATCTTAATAACTGAAGATGGTCTGGGCCAACTCTGAACTACCTCTATTTTCTTCGGATCAACTTTAATTACTTTACTGGAAACTATATGTCCCAAGAATGCCACTAATTTAAGCCAGAACTCACACTTAGAGAATTTGGCATAAAGTCTCTCATCTCTCAATCTCTGTAATACAATACCCAAGTGTTGTGCATGCTCCTCCTGGCTACGTGAGTACACCAGAATATCATCAATAAATACTACGACAAATAAATCAAGATATGGCTGGAATACACTATTCATCAAATGCATAAATGATGCTAGGGCATTGGTTATCCCAAAAGACATCACAAGAAATTCGTAGTGTCCATAACGAGTTCTGAATGCCGTCTTTAGAATATCCTAATCCCGAATTTTCAACTGGTGATACCCTGATCTCAAATCAATTTTGGAGAACACTCTCGCTCGTTGAAGCTGGTCAAATAAGTCATCAATACACGGTAACAGATATTTATTCTTGATTGTAACTTTGTTCAACTGCCTATAATCAATATACATCCTCATAGTACCATCTTTCTTCTTCACAAACAGAACCGGTGCACCCCAAGGTGACACACTAGGCCTAATAAACCCCTTTTCAAGGAGTTCCTGAAGTTGCTCTTTCAATTCTTTTAACTCTGCTGGTGCCATACGATACGGAGGAATAAAAATGGGCTGAGTGCCCTGCACCAAGTTAATACCGAAATCAATATCCCTATCGGGTGGCATACCCGGCAGGTCTGTAGGAAATATATCCGGAAAGTCTCGCACAACCGGTACTAAATAAATAATAAGAGTATTTGCATCAATATCTCTCACAAAGGCCACATATAACAAACATCCCTTTCCAACCATACGTTGGGCCTTCAAATAAGAAATTACCCTGCTGGGAACAAAATCTAGAGAACCTCTCCATTCAACCTTTGGCAACCCCGGCATCGTCAACGTCACAGTTTTTGCGTGACAGTCCAGAATAGCATGACATGGAGACAACCAATCCATACCCAGGATTACAACAAAATCAACCATACCGAGTAATAAGAGATCAACTCTAGTCTCCAGTTCCCCAATAGTTACCACACACGACCGATATACATGGTCCACAGTAATAATATCGCCCATCGGTGTAGACACACAAATAGGTAAAACTAAGTACTTACAGGGCATGTCCGGATAATGAACAAAATACGATGATATATATGAATAAGTGGATCCAGGGACAAATAATATAGAAGCCTCCCTGTGGCACACTAAGACAATACCTGTGATCACTGCATCTGAAGCAACAGCATCTGGCCTGGCAGGAAAAGCATAGAATCGGGCCTGACTGCCACCTGACCGGCCTCCCCCTCTTGAGCAACCCCTAGCTGCCTGACCCCCACCCCGAGCTAGCTGGACGGGTGGTGTAACTGCTGGTGTTGGTGTCGTTGGTCGAGAACTCTACTGTGGAGCCCCACTCAACAACCTAGGACAATCTCTCTTCAAATGACCCAATTCTCCGCCCTACCCCTCCTCTGACGGAATTGCTGCTCCTGATAACCCGAAGAATTACCTGTAGAAGCCTGAGCAGACGAGGCATGATGAGAACTCTCCGCTGGTAGTGCGCTGAATGAAGACTGGCCTGAGTGAGCACTGTAAGAACCGTGGCTAGCTGATGCACCACGATGAGCGGGATGACCCGTCTGAGCGTGTCTGTAAGAACGACCCCTACCGCGATAAAACTGACCCCCTGAAGGAACACCGCTGAAATCAACTGAACCACAAGGCCTCTTAGCCTCTCTTTCAACCCGTTCCTGACTGCGAACCATCTCAATCTAACGAGCAATGTCGACCACCTCGTCGAAAGTAGCACCAAACACCCTCTCTCTAGTCATGAGTAATCGCAGTTGAAAAGAGGCCATCTATGAACCTCCTAATCCTTTCCCTGTCTGTGGGAATCAACCAGATAGCATGAGGGGCCAATTCTGAAAATCTCATCTCATACTGTGTCACGGACATATCACCCTGACGAAGCTGCTCGAACTGCCTACGCAGCTCCACTCTGCGGGACTAAGGCATGAACTTGTCCAGGAATAGACCGGAGAACTGCTGCCAGGTAAGGGGTGTTGCACCGACCATCCTACACCTCTCGTAATCCTCCCACCATCTGAAGGTGGCCCCAGAAAACTGAAAAGTAGTGAACGAGACCCCACTGGTCTCTAGAATACCCGTTGTCCGAAGCATCCGTTGACACTTATCCAGAAAACCTTGAGCATCCTCTAACTCAGAACCACTAAATGGTGGAGGTCTAAGCCTCTCAAATCTCCTCTGCTCATCGTCTTCCATAACAAGAACTACCGGGGCCTGAGAAGCTGCAACCGATTGGGCTGGTAATGCCCCCGGTATATGAAGTCCTTGTACTACCTAGTCTGGAGCATGGGCAACAAGGGTATGAGTACCTCCCCCGGCCTGAGAAGTGGAAGGTGTGGCCTGAGCTGAAACCACCTGAGCAAGACCAGTGCAAAGTGTCAATATTTGGGCCAAAGTATCCTGAAGGCCTGGAATCTCAATAGGCACATCTAGTGCCTAGGTTGGTCCTGTCGGCTCAGCTATATCTGGAATCTGCTCCTGAGCTAGAGCAACTAGTGGTACTACAAGTGCGGGTCCAGCTGTGGTACGAGCTACACCCCGACCTCTACCTCGGCCCCGGCCCCGGCCTCTCGCGGCCCTAACTTGTGGCACTGGTGGCTGACCGTCCGATCCGGTAGTATGTGTTCTCACCATCTGTGAGAGAATAGAATAACAGAAATTTAGTTTCCGGAATCAACAATTTCGCACGACAGAATACAAGAAAGTAAAATTTTCCTAAGGGTTCTGCAGCCTCTCGAAGATAAGTACAGACGTCTTCGTACCGATCCGCAAGACTCTACTAATTCTGCTCATGACTCATGAGACCTATGTAACCTAAGCTCAGATACCAACTTGTCACGACCCAAAATCCCAACCTGTCGTGATGGCGCCTATCTCGTTACTAGGCAAGCCTATAATATCAATAAACCACCATTTCTTTTAAGTTTGAAAATATAATAATTAAATACAATACAAAACTCCACAATACTGATACGAACACTCCCCAAAACCTGGTGTCACTAAGTACATGAGTATCTAATATGAATACAAGTCTGGAAAAAAAATATGATCTATAATAGTCTAAGACCAAAATACGGTAAACAAGGAGATAGGGAAGGAGAGACAAGGTTTGCGAAACACGGCAGCTACCTCCGAATCTCCGAAAGACCAACTGAATGAGAGAATCAACACCCGCTATGTCCAGAATCACCTGAATCTGCACACGAAGTGCAGGGTGTAGTATGAGTACAACCAACACAGCAAGTAACAATAATAACTAAGGAACTGAAGATAGTGACGAGCTACACAGTTATAGTTCACTTTCAGTAATTCCAGCAAAGAATAGACATGCTTTCAAATCCAGCAGTTTAAGTCAAATCAATTTTATAAAGTTCATGTTCATGTAATCTAGATATAGAATCTTTTAGAGAATTTCACAACAATCACAGATAGAAACTAAATGCAACAACAAATGAAAAGCAAGTACAGCCTCACAGGGCAACAATCACTCAACTCGTCACAACAACTCAACCACTTTGCTCTCAGCCCTCAGCACTCACACTCAATGGGTACCCGCGCTCACTGGGGGTGTATAGACTCCGGAGGGGCTCATACAGCCCAAGCGCCATAATCTGCACCGATAACTAACGTGCTGCACTGACAACTCACATGCTATAATATCTTGTACGGACAACTCACGTGCCATATATCCTTACCTCACCGACAGGCCCTCGGCCTTACTCAGTCCTCAACCTCTCTAGTCTCTCAGGCTCTCAGAAATCACAAAGATCAGCCCAAACAAAGATAACATAGTAAATCAACAAATATCAAGAAAGAGTGAGGTATGATGCACAAGTAAAATCATGACTGAGTACAAGACAGGAATTAGCAAATAATTCAATAAGTACGCGACTTCTGTGGGTCCCAACAATACTATCACATAGCCTAAGCATGATTTTTAACATGATTTTACAGTCAAATTTCTTCAACACAAAGAGAGCTTATAGCTAACAACATGTTATTCAACTTTACAGCTTCACGGGACGGACCAAGTCACAATCCCTTCGGTGCACGCCCATACTCCCATCACCTAGCATATGCGTCACCTTCAAAATAATCACATGACACAAAAATTCGGGGTTTCCTACCCTCAGGACCAGATTTATAACTGTTACTTACCTCAAACACATGAAATTATTTACTCTGCTATGCCTTTGCCTCGCAAATTGTCCTCTGAATGCCTCGAATCTAGTCACAAATAATTCGTATCAGTCAATAAAATTTATTGGAATTAATTTCATAAGAAAATACTAATTTCCCATAAAAATCCGATATTTAGCTCAAACATCGCCCGTGGGGCCCACGTCTCGGAACCCAAAAAAAGTTACAAAATCCGAAAGCCCATTCAACCACGAGTCTACCCATACCAATTTTACCAAAATCCGATCTCAACTCGACCCTCAAATCTACAAATCTTATTTCCAAATTTCTAAGTTCAAATCTCCGATTTACACCTCAAAATCATGTAATCTAGTCGGATTATTCGATGATAATTCAATATTATAGAGTAGAAATGATCATAAGGCACTTACCTCAAGTTTTCCTTAAAAATCTATCAAACATCATCGCTTCTCAAGCTCCAATTTGTCAAAAATGGTAAATGAAACGAAGTCCTCTGCTTTATAATTCTGCCTAGACAGCCCTCGATCCTGGGCCTTCGATCATGTTCCTCGATTCTAACCCTCGATCCTGGCCTTATATCCTGCCTTCGATTGTGGCTTCAATCCTGGGCCCTCGATCCTGGCCCTCGATCATGGCCCTCGACCCTGGCCTTCGATCCTGCCTTCGATCGTGGCTTCGATTCTGGGCTCGATCATGGCCCTCGACCCTGCCTTCGATCGTGACTTCGATCCTGGGCTCGATCATGGCCCTATTCTTGGCACGATTCAGGGCTCGATCTTGGGCCTCAATTCTGGGATATGGAATTTGCAGCAGAAAGAAATTGCAGCAGCTATTTTAGTCCACTTTTTGATCCGTTAACCATCTGAAACTCACCCGAGGCCCTCGGGACCTCAACCAAATATACCAACAAGTCCTAAAATATCATACGAACTTAGTCGAGTCTTCAAATCACATCCAACAACAATAAAAACATGAATCACACATAGATTCAAGCCTAATGAACTGTGAAACTTTCCAATTCTACAAACAACGCCGAAACCTATCAAATCACGTCGGATTGACCTCAAATTTTGCACACAAGTCATAAATGACATAACAGGCCTATTAAAATTTTCAGAATTAAATTTCGACCCCGATATCAAAAAGTCAACCCCCCGGTCAAACTTTCCAAAAATTCAACTTTCGGCATTTCAAGCCTAATTCCTCTACGGACCTCCAAAAATATTTCCGGACACGCTCCTAAGTCCAAAATCACCATACAGAGCTATTGAAATCATAAAAATTCAAATCCGAGGTCGTTACACATAAATCCACATCCGGGCAACTTTTCTATCTTAAAATTTTTAATTATGAGACTAAGTGTCTCATTTCACTCCGAATTCCTTCCGGACCCGAACCAACTAACCCAATAAGTCATAAATCAATTGCAAGGTATAAATGGAGCATTAAATGGGGGAACGGGGTTATAATACTCAAAACGACCGGCCGGGTCGTTACAATTATTGACACTTGTTCCTACTAAACACACTGCTAAAAACACTAATAACATGCCTGATAACTGCCAATGTTGGATGAACTGCCACCACGAGCTGAATTTCCACCACGTCCAAAATTGACTATAGGATATTTACGGTGATCGTGTCCTATTTGGGAACATAGACCACATTTATGCGCATATACAGTATCCCCAACATCCATTTGGTTACGTATCTGCGTTCGTTTTTGCACTCCTCTACAGCGCAAAAATGTCTTGTTACAAACCATTGCAAATGGTTCTGGAGGCTAATAAAATTTAGAACCAATGGTTGGAAGTGCTCGCTATAGGTGTTTGCATATGAAGCCACACTATATTCTCTATCAATATACCTCGTCACTGCAAACCTAATATTTTGAAAGTACTTCATTGCATGAGAGCATGGCATGTGATAAATCATCCATTTACCACATGCACGTGCTCTCATTGATAGTGTGGGTATTATTACCGCGGCCTCGATGCAAACTGGTGCGAACTTCAAAAATATTTCTGTCGCTGCAATATTGCAAATATGTATGCTATTATGACCGCTTCCTATAACGTTCAAACTGTTGCATCGTTTTGGCATAATTTGAATACCTCTTTCAACCAAGGAGGATGCACTACGGAATCTATCAACGTACCCCTCTGCCAACTGCTTGAATCACATCCGCACTATAGCAGTGACTGGCAGTCCACGGGCTAACTTCAACAACCCATTGAATCAAAATTCTTCATCTTCTGCCACCATCCTTATGGAGAGTCCATTTCTCAATCTCAAGATCCCTCAACCAAATATAAGCTCATTCATCTTCCTGCCTAATCAATTCCATCCGCATCAAGAATTTCCTCTCTTGACGATCTGTTGCAGCCATCCATATCATATCATGCAACCACTTGTTCGGATAAGCCGGCTGGAAGTTGGCTTTCAAGTGCCTAACACAATAACGGTGGTAGACGTAAGGCTCTCTCCATTGATCCAAGGCACGCACAGAACTTAAAATCCCAGCGTGCCGATCAGATATTAGACAAATACATGAACATTGTCTCACAACATGCTCCTTCATATGGTTTAAAAACCATGTCCAAGTCTTTTGACTTTTATTGGCACAAATAGCAAAGGTGAGGAGAAATATTTGGCCATTACATCTACTCCAACGGCAATCAACATCTTTATACCGTACTTTCCATACACATATGTGTCGTCTATAAAGATTACCGGCCGACAATAAACAAAACCATCAATGGATGGTTTAAATGCCCAAAACACATATCTAATATGTTTTATGGAATGTCAGGACGCTGGTTGTTCTTCCATTCAACAATTGTCCCGAGATTTAAGTGTTGCAAAGCAGCCATGTACCTCGGTAGAGCCGTAAATGACTTATCCCAGTTGCCATAAACAATCTCAAACGCACGTTTACGGCCGAGAAATGCCTTTCTTTTGGTAATGGTATATCCATATACCTGCGCAACTCATGTTATGCACTCCTTCATCTTGTACCCTTTGGACGATTCAATGTGTGGAATCAAGACAAAGGATGTCAAATCAATATTCAAGTTAAAATAATTCCCATTGAATGTGTCCATATTACAAGTATGTTTGAAATGTATTTCCCCACCACCCACATATTAGTTTTCAACTTTCTCCCACACAACATCCACTTACAACCTTGGTCCCATTTACGATTAACTGCCTTATATGTTTTTTGGATGATTCAGCAGCCTTGATCTCACATTAGTTTTTATGCTATAAATTCACACCACCATACTAAGGCAAGCCTTGTCATTAAAAAGCATATTTTTATAGAGCTCCTTTGGTCTACTTTCATCCCACATTGCTGTACAAATGACATCCAAATATCTTGTAAGGGCATCCACATCCGGCATACTTGGCAAGTGATCAAGGTAGGGAATTTTTCTTGAATAAAAAGGCACACACGACTCGTACACCGTTGGTATAACGATAGATAAAGTTTGTATATACGGAGCATGCTGAGTGGTGGCATCATGATCTATCGTCAAATCAGGTTGCTCATTGTCACTCTCATCTGTGAAGTGTAGTTCCTCATCGCCGCTCTCATCAGGGAAGGGTGTTTCATTGCCTGACTCATTAGCGTTGTTGTCATAATCACTATCATCTTCCTCACTCTGTGCATCTGCCACATCCTGATTCAAAATATCGTCATCACCTAACTAAGTCAGGACAAGATCGTCATGTTGCTCATTTTCACTTCACACCCAATAAAATAATTAATATTTTGTACATCTCAACATAATAAATTAACTTTAACGCTTAAACGTACCATTCATAATTTGTAGATATCCAATAATATACATTATCAAATTGCTAATGACTCGATGATGGACCAGCATGATCTATCGCTCCAAAAGTAAGTAGATTCTAGCTGTTGGTTGGTTCATAACTTGTAAAATTTATATCTGGCCGATAACCCCTATGAACGATATAAGAGTTAGTACTATTATACATAAAACAAATAGTTATACTACAACAAAGTAAATTATAATTTACCACTCGGCCTATGAATTATGTAAACTTGGTGATCATCTATGTTGCTGCATTGGTGAGAAATTATGTCCTCACTTCTCGTTAACCCGTGAAAATAAGTTTAGATCTGGCCGGACTCTTTCATACGGAACCTGTTCGGATAAAACAACTTTGAAAATACCACCAGATGGTTGAGTGTTAGCCGTAGTTTGCGGAACATCAACATTGTTGACGTCTTCGGACTTTACATACATTTCCAGCATGCTTAACACAAGAACATCCCTGTGTTTATCCGGAGTCCTCAAAAAATCTTGCAGTATTTCATCGTCATCGATATTAAACTCGGCATAACAAGCCACACCTTATGGAGTAAGCGAATACGAATATCTTCCGGTTACCTTAAGATTAACCAAACGTTTACTCAAACTCATTCTTTTACAAATCAGAGATACCAATTTGTGGTACTCCAATGTGAGTGACACCTTAACAATACACTGTAGAGAATAATTATAGTGTAACAAGTTATTTTCCACCACAACCTCACCGCCCCAATATAATGCAACCCTAATTTTTCGCTCATCAGACAACGTAGCAAGATTTAACGAGAACTTTGTAAATATTGATGAAGATGAAGGGATGTATAAAGGATGTTGAAGAACAAAGGCAAATTGGTTCAAATTCACTCAAGAATGAATTTTTCACGAATGAACATTCGGCCTTAAGTAAGCAATAATAAATTCCTTAGGCACGTGAAATGTCCATATAGCACATGTAACATATGCGCTCTACACGTACATGCACTGTACTGTTAATCATCATGGCAGTCATAATATTCACAGTAGCGCATGTATTACATGTGATATATATATATAACGGGGTAACTGGTCGTTAAGTTATAACACATGTAAAATATGCGATATATATAAAATGGTACTCAACTCTTTTTTCCGCATATTTTGGTCTCTTGAGTCCAAATAGTTGTTATTTAGATTCCGGACTCTGTAAAATAAGTACAACATAACATATGAAATTTTAACGCTATGTCCGTTCCAAGTACAAGAAGCTAAACCTTATTTCAGCAGTAAGAAATAATGAACCAGCATAATTGGTCGCACTAGGCCAAAACACATAAAATTCATGGGTCATGTACCGATTTGTGTATACTTATTTTCATTAGTAGTAGAATACTTGAGTTCGTCATAATTGTAGACTTGCTCAAAGACAGTGGAAGCAACTAAAAGTCGTGTTTTGCTTTAGGTCGCTTCTCATTTGTTGTAAAGAAAGCAAGACTACTGTTAACATGAAAAAGAGAGTTTTGATCGTTCCTTTTATTATCTTTTCTTTGGTAGCGCTTTTGTACTGGTACATATTCTTGAGGTTGATTTTCTTTTGGTTTTTCCTTCGTCACAAAGAAATCCATCTCTTGCGTTTCCTTTATTATGTGTGCGATTTCTTAGGAAAAAGATGTTTGATAATTTTCCTGATTGATTGAGGTAATCATAGATAAATCTCTTTGACTCAAATGATTACATATACAGATAGTCATGGTTATCTTTGGAAAGAAGTGAACGCGGCTTAGTAGTTCTTCCAATTATAGGACTCCTAATTGATTGTCTGTCTTACTTGCTTACTCACTAATGTGTTGGTATATATAATTTACTTATGTCTTGCAGCTAACCTACTTATACACAATAAATAGATTATGTACGTACAGTTAGAGGCTAGAGCAATTGGTCCTTAGCAGATTCATACTGTGTTCGTTTGAGCCCAGTTCTAGTTCAGTTTTTTAGGACAATTGAGTTGTAATCTTTGCTTTATTGGGGAATACTATTACTATTTGTAAGTTTTATTTATAGTAATAAGTTTTATTACTATCACGGGAAGGCTTAGGGTTAAGCCTTCGAACAAGAGTTGTAATGTGAATATTTTGGCTTATTTGTTTTAGCATAGTTTGGAGTTAAATCCTATTGGAATAGGTCGTGGTTTTTGCACATTTTGAGTCGGATAATTTTTCACGTAAAAATTCTTGTATTCCTTATTTATTCGCACTTACAACTTTAATGTTTAAACTGAATAAGTAAAAGAACTAGGTTCTTAGGCAATGTTAGGTGTACTTAAACTCAACAATAAAGTCTTACTGCCTGTGATCTAACCTCCATTCTTTTACATATTAGAGATACTACTCTATCGTAGTCAGTAGCGGAGCTACATTGAAGTAAGGGGTTCATATGATATTCCAAGCTCAAAATATTTACTTATTTATATATATATATATATATATATATATATATATATATATATATATATATATATATATATATATATATACGCGCACACACAATGGTTGAATCCCCTTAGCTTGAAACAGAAGCTTGATATAGCCTAATTTTATAAAAGTTGAATCCTCTTAATGAAAAGTTGGCAACCTCACACTTGTTTTAGGACCACAACTATATCGAACAAAGTTATTTTCCTACACAACCTCACTGCCCTAGTATAATGGGATCTTCACTCTCTGATTATTTGCCATTGTAGGATGAATATTTCCAATAGCGAAGTGTTTAAAAATGTGAAAGATGAATTTTCACCTCAGATGAGTAGCAATTTAAGTAGTGGTGGCATGAACATCTGGACAAAAAAGTTAGCTACGTAAAATAAGTGTAGCATAACACACAAATTTTAACGTTATATCAGTTCCAAGTACAAGAAGCACGAGAATTATTTCAGCAGTAAGAAATAAGGAACCAACATTATTGGTCACACTAGGCCAAAACACATGAAATTCATAGGTCATACCTATTTATGTAGCGTTTAGATTTTGACACTTATTTTCATTATTACTACTTGAGTTCGTATAATTGTAGACTTGCTCAAAGACACTACTGGAAGCAAAGTTACACCTAATAATCTTCTAAAAGTAATTAAAAGAGAAATTGGAAAAAGGAGTAGACCTTCAGGAAGATGAAAAGACCGCCCTTTGGTTTCCCAAGAACTACGTCCTTTTCATTTGCATTAATAATATCTCCCACTTTTCCTCTTCTTTTTTTTCTTCCGTACAAAAGTCGTGTTTTGCTTTAGGTCGCTTCTCATTTGTTGTAAAGAAAGCAAGAGTACTGTTAACTTGAAAAAGAGAGAGTTTTGATTGTTCCTTTTATTATCTTTTCTTTGGTAGCGGTTTTGTACTGGTACATATTCTGGTTTTTCCTTCGTGACAAAGAAATCCATCTTTTGCGTTTCCTTTATTTTTGGGCACAATGTGTAAGAAAAAATTTCATATCTGGATTCTGCTGCATGCAATAGTTTAAATTCTTCATGTGAGGTTTTTTCTTATATGTGTGTTACGTTTCAGGTGTAAAACAGAATTGAGGTGATTTATTTTGGATAATCTGAGTTAAGAGCTAGCTAGGGATGGAAGGGGTTTCTTCTTCTACTAGTACTAGTACTAGTAAGAAGAAGAGAGCATGGCCTAAAGATGACTTTATTGATTTGGTCTTCTCGTGGTCTATCGAAAATATTTTTGATGACACTCTGTATGAAAATCAGGTACACTTTTTCTTTTCCATGCTTCTTTAGATTATATTGCTCTTCTCTAAATAATGTAATTAATAAAATGCTCTCTCTCTCTTTTTCTTCTTTTATGTTTTAGCATCTTAGTGATTGGGGAACTTATGTTTGTCAAAATGATAATGCTGCATGACTAAGGTTGTACAAAATATTTTTGTTTGGAATTTGGAAAGAAGGAATTTTTCCTTTAAATATCATCCATCTGTAAGATTCAGGAAGTTGCATGAGTCTCTATTTTTCTTCATCTTTGAATACATTTTTCACATCTACTGGTTTATTGAATGCGTATAGCCTTGAAACTGAACTTTGCTATCCCCAAATTGAAGACAGATGTTCAAATTTCAAACATACCATCAAACTATGGCTTCATTATTTAAGCTATATTTGCTTCCATTTTGGGGCATGTTTATTCAATGGATTAAGGAACGTAGGTAATTTCGTATGCATTTGTTATTTTCTTTTTATAAGCAGTAATCTAAAGGGAACTAAAGGTGAATTTAATTTGAAATGAGAAAAAAGAAGCATAGAGAGAAATAAGATTTAAGATGTCTAAGAACAAAACATTTTCCCCCTTTGTTCTTTCTACTTTAATTGGATAATTTTCTTTAAATGTTTTTAACTTTTAACAGTTCCTTTTTCCCTTTGAAAGATTCCTTTGTTTTGGAACTTTAAAGAGAAAATCTTGAGTTGTTGTAAGTGGACTCCTTAAATGTTATCTTTGTCATAGCACCTTAATAAAGAAGATATTATTGTTGCCAACTTGTAAATGGGATGCAGAGCAAAAATAAGTTGCTTCTTTCTTAATTAATTATTTGCTGTGTAGGTGGAGAAGATTCCAGAATCATTTGAATCAGTGGAGCATTACTTGGGTTCATTTTTCTTCCTTTTACTGGAAGAAACACGAGCAGATATTGCTGCTTCCTTGGAGGTCATAGACAAAGCACCTTTTGCCGAATTAATCTCCTTTGATGAAGTAAAACCACATGGCACATTACTTTTTGATGTTAAGGTTGATTACTGGAGGCATATATTCAGTGATGGGAAAGAGCCTTACAGAACATTACCTGGAGATATTGTTATTATCTCAGATGCTAAACCTGAAACTGCTTCTGACCTGCAGCGACTTGGATGGAATTGGACCTTTGCATCTGTAACTAATATCAGTGACAATGAGAACGATGATTTAAATGCATCCACTAATTTTAAAGTCAAAGTTGCTAGAGATATTGGAATTTATAAGGGAGTGCAAAAATCATTTTATATAGTGTTTTTGATAAATTCGATACCAAATAAGAGAGTATGGAATGCGCTGGGAATGAGAAACAATTTGGACATTATTGAGAAAGTTCTGTGCAGCGGGCATGCGGTAAGACATCTTGCTGATTTACGTGTTTTTACTTCCTCTCAGAAGCATCATCCATTAGGTGCCTCTTTGTTTTCTAGTGCTTGATGACATATTTTTCAAGTTAATGTGTGGCCTTGTCGCGTAAGTGTGACTGGAAAATACATAACAAGGATGACATCAGCATTTTTTCACAATTGAAAGAAGAAGAATGGCAGCGTGTGAAAGTTTGACAAAAGTTATCTGTTGCTCGTGATGATCTTAATGTAGTGCGAAGTACTATACTTTTTCCATTTACAGCAGCTGGATGATGTCGTCTAGTTTTCTAATCTATTATTGATGGTTAGTTTTCAAATTTGTGTTGTCTCAGAAATGTTCTTTTACCAAAACCTTTGTAATGTTGATTCATTGGTCTCCTGGGTCGCAAATGGCCATTCTTGCATTTCTTCTGTTTCCAAAACTTTACTCTTCATTTTAGAAAATATGTACTCTTTGGCAATTAAAAACAATGTGTTCGTTGTCATTCTTGGAAAAAAAGAAGCTGAAACATACTCTTTTTACCAGATGCAGCCTCAACTGCTGTTTTCTTCCCTTAAGAGTGTTCCTATGAATTTGGACTTATGCTTGTGTTTTCCTATTTTCAGTATCTGTTTCGCTTAGTGGATTTCAGAATGAAAAAGCATTGTTTTTGTGCAGAAACAGCGCGAGAATAAATGTGATGTTTGTTCTACATCCATTAATGATGGACCAGCTGGAGAAGTTGTTAACAGTCTGTTGACTACGCTGAATGTTTCTCAGGCTAATGCAATCTTGACCTCTCTTGATACATTGAAATGTTGCCACAAGCCTTCCATTGAACTCATATGGGGTCCACCTGGTACAGGAAAGACTAAGACTACAAGTGTCATGCTCTTCATACTGTTGAGAATGAAGTATAGAACTCTTACTTGTGCCCCAACAAATGTAGCAATAACACAAGTAGCTTCTCGGTTGGTTAAACTGGTCAGAGAGTCATTAAAAAATCATTCTGCAGAAATGGATATCGTTTGTCCTTTGGGTGATATTCTCTTGGTTGGGAATAAGGACCGGCTAAAAGTTGGTCACTATATTGAGGAGATTTACCTTGATTATCGTGTCGATAGGCTGGTGGAATGCCTGGGACCACTGACTGGCTGGAAACACTGTATAAGTTCCATGAGTGGATTTCTAGAAGATTGTGTTTCTCAGTACCACATCTACGTGGAGAATGAGTTGATCAAACTGAAGGAACTTGCTGACCAAGAGGAAGCACAAAAAGAAAAAGCAAAAATCAGCTCATTGATTGATTTTGCTAGATCTCGGTTTAATTCTACAGCATCATCTTTGAGAAGATGCATGTTTGTATTCTGTACCCATCTACCGGTATGTTTTATTCAAGAGGAGAACTTTGAAAGAATGGTGCGCCTTATCTCCCTACTTGATTGTTTGGAGGGAATGTTATTTAAAGAGAATGTTGGTTCTAAAGAACTGGAAGAGCTATTTTCATCTCAGCAAACAATTGAAGTCTCTTCTGAGGCCGTTTTGGATGAGTTTTCTTTACGTTGTTTAAGAAGCCAGTGCCTTGGTCTTCTAAAAGATGTTCGCCAATCACTTGGAAAACTGAGTCTTCCTAGTGCTATGAGTAAGGAGTCGATTAAGGAGTTCTGTTTCCAAGTGGCTTACTTGGTATTGTGCACTGCTTCTAGTTCATATAAGCTTCATTCACTGGATATCAAGCCATTTGACTTATTAGTCGTTGATGAAGCCGCCCAATTGAAGGAGTGTGAATCTGTCATACCATTCCAACTTCAAGGTCTGACGCATACTGTTTTGGTGGGCGATGAGTGTCAACTGCCGGCAACAGTTAAGAGTCGAGTAAGTTTGCCTTCTTTTTTCTACGTGCAATTTCAACTGATTGTCTTTTCACTATATTGTTTTTACATAATTCTGTTACTCTGAAATAGGTTTCTGAAGAAGCTGGCTTTGGAAGGAGCCTTTTTGAAAGACTCAGTTCACTGGGACATTTTAAACACCTGCTTAACATACAGTACCGGATGCATCCATCAATTAGCCAATTTCCAAATTCAAGTTTCTATCATAATCAAATTCATGATGCCCCTGATGTAAGGCATAAAACGTATGAGAAAAGATATCTTCCGGGAAGGTGTTTTGGTCCATATTCCTTTATAAATGTTCCATTGGGTAAAGAAGAACTAGATGATGTTGGACATAGTCGAAGAAATATGGTTGAAGTGGCTTTAGTGATGAAGATAGTGCATAACTTGTTCAAAGGTATACTCGTACTAATGAAACCTGCCATTTTGTGGTTAGAATTTTTCCTGAAATGCTCTTTTGTCTTTTTGCCTCGATAACTATTTGTACCTTTGTCAAACTCAACATTAACTTTTTTGCTTCTGTTTAAAGTGTGGGTGTACGATGCTACCGATGTGTGTATCAAGGTATTGAAGGGTCTAGTCTCAAAGTAGCAAAAATAAACAAGTGTTTTGTGCATGGGGTATCCTTAAACTGTATTTCTTCACCACCCAAAAGAAACATAGGCTGAGTGAATATATCTTGTTCATGTACAGCAGTTGGGAGCTAAAATGCGAATGTCTATTTTGAGGTTAATAGCCAATTGTACTTTGTTATAACTTATAACCATGTAAATTGTAGAATTAAGAAAAAGCCTTTTAAAGACAAAAACAACAAAGGCTGAGTTTCTTGAATTCTTTTTCTGTCTTTTTGATAAGTACTAGGATCTGGAAATGAGGCTGTGATTATTCAAGAATCTTTAATGCAGAACACCTAATAACCCAGATTTTGTACTTGGGTTTGTGTCGCTTAATCTTTGAATTGCGAGATCTCCACAACTTACTTTACTGTTTCCTTCCTTGTGATGAGTGCACTCTGTCAAATATTTGGTTGGCCCTCTCTTAATTAATGTTTAATTGGGTTTGCGTGGGTGGGACTCCGTGGGAGGTTCTCTGTAGCTTCCACGTATTTCTGTTTTCTTTGATGTTGTTGTTATGTTCTATTCATTATTTGCAGTTTGGAGTGGCTCCAGGAAGAAACTCAGCATTGGTGTTATATCACCTTATTCTGCACAAATTTTGGCCATACAAGGTAAACTTGGGCAGAATTATGATAACCTGGAGGGTTTTGAAGTTAAGGTGAAGTCAATAGATGGATTTCAGGGAGGGGAGGAAGATATAGTAATATTATCTACTGTGAGATCTAATCGTGGTGGATCGATCGGTTTCTTGTCTAGCTTTCAAAGGACTAATGTTGCTTTGACCAGGGCTCGGTATGGATTGAATTGTTTCGCTGTTACGTCACATTTGGATCTTCTTATTTTCTTCTAAGCTGATTTTGCAGGGTTTTATTCTTATAGGCACTGTCTTTGGATTCTTGGCAATGAACAAACGTTACTTGAGAGCAACTCTGTTTGGCAAGCATTAGTTCTTGACGCCAAGAGTCGTCAGTGCTTCTTTCATGCTTCAGAAGACAATGACATGAGGACAACAATTTTAAATGTTAAGAAAGAATATGATCAGCTGGACGATTTACTTAATCCAGAGAGTATTCTGTTCAAATCTCAAAGATGGAAGGTATGTCTTGTGCTTTTGGCTCTTTCACATTAAATTTTTTCTTCTTAAGTACAGCTTTTTAATTGACAATGACTTGAGGTCAGTTAATGTCTAATGGAGCGAGTTATAAAAAGGATTATGTTATATTAATGAAGTTATGGCACCATGAACA
Source organism: Nicotiana tomentosiformis (assembly GCF_000390325.3). Taxonomy (NCBI): domain Eukaryota; kingdom Viridiplantae; phylum Streptophyta; class Magnoliopsida; order Solanales; family Solanaceae; genus Nicotiana; species Nicotiana tomentosiformis. The sequence goes on along the minus strand of NC_090816.1, from coordinate 40,073,981 downwards.
TTCAAAACGTTATCTTGTTATTTTATTGTTTATTGAATTCAAAACGTTATTTTCTAGGGACTTATCCTGCAAAAAGAATGTATACTTCTTCAATGTTACATGCTCAAAGTGGTTTATTGCAATGAGTAAAGTGTGCAGAGAATTAGTAGTTGATCTTGATTCACATTCACATCCTCAGAAGCATTTAACTGAGGATCCAATATTTCATGTTTGGATTGTTATGCCTACTTGTATTATCATGGGTGGGTCCAGTGTTTTTCCGCTCCGGATTGTTTGTTGATGTAGTATTTCAGTTTTTTGACCAGTTAATGTATGATCTACAACAACAAGAAGCCCAATAATTTCCCATAAGTGGGGTCTGGAGTTAATGTATGATCTCTTGATGCATAATGGGTTATGTATATGCTGCTGTCTTTCTTATGGTTCGCTTCTTTATTTGGAACAATTGTGTTTCAGTTGTAAACTAACATCTTGCATTAGCATTCATTACCATGACTCTTCCTCCTGGAGCACATACTGTTCTCTGTTTAACGTGTTCAACCTCCCATAAGTTATAGTCAATTGAAACATCTGTCTTGATCCATGTTATATGTTTATTCTTTGTAAGTGTGTGCTTCGCTCATTGAAGGTGCAAAACTTTGGTCAGTATCATTTGTCACACATAAGTACACGGTAATGGTTCCTGTATTAATGAGTTTACTTGGCCGTTGTTGTATTATCTTCTATATGGTTGCCAGGTACTCTTCAGTGACAATTTTAGAAAATCCTTTGTAAAGCTGGCATCCTCCCGCCTGAGGATGTCTGTGATAAATCTTCTAGTTAAGCTGGCTAGTGGATGGCGTCCCAAGAAAAGGAATGCGGACTCAATTTCCGAGAGTTCATCTAAAATTGTAAAACAATTTAAGGTTGAAGGGCGATATGTCGTTTGCACGGTTGATATTCAGAAAGAGTCCACCTATACTCAAGTGCTGAGGGTTTGGGATATTTTGCCCTTGGAGGAGGTCACAAAATTGTCAAGGCGCCTTGATATCATATCTTCAATGTACACTGATGAATTCATCAGTCTTTGTAAGGAAAAGTGTCTTGAGGGGTAAACCGATTCTTTTGTGCTCTATTATTTCCAATTTATAATGAGCTGCAATTGCTTCTTTTAAATTTTTCTTTAATATTTTCACTTTTGTTCAGGGACTTGGAAGTTCCAAAGAGTTGGAAGCTCTATCGTGATATCATTCAGTACAAACGTGTTACTGCGAGCGAATTGAATAATGAAACAACTGGTGCAATAGATGGTAGAAGTTATGTTGAAAATTCAAGAGTCAGTGAAAGCTTATTACTAATGAAATTTTACTCTTTATCGTCTGGTGTTGTCAACCATTTGCTCTCTAATCACCATGGTGAAGAATTAGATCTCCCTTTTGAAGTTACTAATGAAGAGAGGGAGATAATCCAATTTAGTAGAAGCAGTTTCATCCTTGGTCGCTCAGGCACAGGAAAAACAACAGTTTTGACCATGAAGTTATTGCAAAAGGAACAACAACACCACAATGCTGTCGAAGGATTAAAGGAAAAACAAGATGCCAGTCAGCGTGCAGAGGAAATAGGATTTAGACGACATGAGGAAAATGAGGAGGATACCTTGCGCCAGCTTTTCGTAACAGTTAGTCCTAAACTTTGTTACGCCGTCAAACAACAAATCTCTCAGCTGAAAAGGTGAGTTCTAGTCTGCTGTCAGAGAGTTGCCTGATGGGACTGTGCTTGCTTTAATAAGCTGCATCCTTGTTGAGCAACGATCCTTGAAGTAATGTGGTTCAGTATTCTCTTTCGTTTTATTTGGTTTTTTTCTGAGTTTACAGTGCAAGTCTAAGGTTTATAATGCGTGAAGAAAGAACGATATGAATTAGTTTCTGTGCTGTAACTTAGTGGTTAATGAAGCTAGAAAAACCATGTGAGACCTGAGTAATTCTGTCATAGGCAAAGAACCGAAGTAATCTCTTTTATGTGTCTAAGCATTGGTGAAAGTAGAGTTTCCTGGTACGCGTATTGGTAGGAGGATGCAGGTATAGTTGCTCGAATACATGTAAGGAAAGCTAAAAATCATTGAGCCAGCTAGGAGAAAAGTGGAGAAGGAATACCACATAAAATATTCTCAAAACGAGAAATGAGTGGTTGAAGGCTTCATTACAAAACTAGGATTAAAAAAGAGCAAACATATTCAGATTTACAGCATGGATGTAATAATTACTTATATGCTTTCATATTCCATGGTTGTTAACGTACATCTAAATTGAGAGCTAGTTGCTATGGTTATTGATGGTTGGAATTATGTTTAAATGATCTAGCAAATTCTCACCCAAATGAATTTATAAAAGTTAGGTGCTTTGAACTTTTAACTCAAAACACCATTGTGCAGTAGTATGACTATGTTTGAAAAAATGATGTGACCTTGGAGCAGCAGTTAGTTTATTAACCATATCTGAACTCAGCAAAAGGTTACCTATTATTGTTTGAACACCATCTTCTCCTTGAACTTCCTAGACCTTTGTCCAAAAAGATATTTGGAATGTAAAGAAGTTGGCGGTCTTAACCATTAGTAATGCATAGTATGCTCTTCTTTTTTTAGAATTTCATAAAGCTCTATGACCAAACCGAAGATTGTTGTTACAGTAACGTAAGAATGATGATAGTTAAGGTTCTTACATGATAATAACTCTTCCTATAACCTTGATGATTTGGAGAGTGCATAATTGAATTGGAGATGGGGAGTCATAGATTTTCACACGTGTAATTGCATTTCCTTTATGCTATGTTTCTTTTTTACTGGTTCTGACCTGTAATTCATACTGAATTAATGTTGTGTTATAAGCTTGAATGAGGTTTCTATTTTTATCCAATTAAGAGGTGTACAACCTGCTCCTTTGATGCTAACTTTCTTAAATTTGCAGCTTCATTTGTGGCAAAAGTTTCTCAGCTGAAAGCAGCTTGCGCGAAACTGATGATTTGGATGGAACGTCACAGTTTAGAGATATACCGGACTCTTTTATTGACATCCCGTACGTGAAGTACCCTCTTGTGATCACATTTCGTAAGTTCCTAATGATGCTTGATGGAACTATAGGTTATTCCTATTTTGATAGGTTCCATTTGAAGTGGGAGCTTTCCGAAGACAAAAGTTTGAGGTCAATCACTTTGCAAACTTTCATAAGAGAGAAGGAGGTCAATTATGATCGCTTTTGTAGTTTGTATTGGCCTCACTTCAGTACTCATTTGACCAAGAATCTTGATTCTTCAAGGGTGTTTACCGAAATACTTTCTTATATAAAAGGGGGGCTGAAAGCAGGGGACTTTCCTGACGGGAAACTCAGCAAAGAGACTTATATTTCAATGTCAGAATATCGGGTCTCTACTGTAAGTGCAGAACAAAGAGAGAGAATATATAGTATTTTCCAGGATTATGAAAAAATGAAGATCGAGAGTGGTGAATACGATTTAGCTGATTTAGTTAATGATCTTCATCTTCGGCTAAAATTTCAGTATCTGGATGGGGACAAGATTGATTTTGTATATATTGATGAAGTTCAAGATCTCACTATGAGACAAATAGCTCTTTTCAAATATATTTGTAGAAATGTTGATGAAGGCTTTGTATTCTCTGGTGATACAGCACAGACAATTGCTAGGGGGATAGATTTTAGGTTTGAAGACATTAGGAATCTATTCTACAATGATTTTGTTATGGAATCAAAGGGTGATGAAGTTGTCGGAAGAAGAGATAAAGGACATCTATCACGTGTTTTTCAGTTGATTCAGAACTTCCGGACACATGCTGGTGTGCTCAAGCTAGCACAGAGTGTAATTGATCTGCTTTGTCATTATTTCCCTCAGTCTGTTGATTTCTTGAAACCTGAGACTAGTCTTATATATGGTGAGGCTCCCGTGTTGCTCAAGCCTGGAGCTGATGAAAATGCAATTATAACTATTTTTGGGAATAGTGGGAGTATTGGAGGGAAAATAATAGGTTTTGGTGCAGAGCAGGTCATACTAGTGCGGGATGAATCTGCTAAGAAGGAAATCTCAGGTTGTATCGGAAGGCAAGCTCTTATTTTGACCATTGTTGAATGCAAAGGCTTGGAGTTTCAGGCAAGTCAGTTTTCTCATTTGTTATTCTTAGGAATTCAATTATTACTGTCTTTCAACTTCTCTTTTTTATTTTTTGGTTTTCTTCGTAATGATAATCGACCTACTTGTGTGTAGGATTGCTAGTTTAATAAGCACCATAACTACTTCCTGCGCATGATTGTTTGCTTAACGTATCTACTAGTCTCTTTCTGGATGTACATGAAGTATGAAGCAAGCTTTACCTACCACTTACTCATGCTATTCAAAGGCTTGTATAATAAGTAATCCCCTACCTTCATCCTCTTGTTTATCATATTTTTGCATGGACAGAGGCATGAATTTCAAAAAGAAAGGTAGTTTCAATATCTTACAAGTTTTCGATGTTTTGAAGGATCCAAATCAATGACTTATGACTTTGTTTTAGAGTACACATAATTTGCCCTTAGTTTTAGAGTTCCCATAATCTTTGGTGTAGATTGGTTTGAGGCACATTTCCTGCTCCCTGGTTCATTAGGATTCTAATTTCACTTTTGGGTAGGGTTGGAAAGGGGTTAGTCCAAGAACTCACTTCTTGTTAGAGACATGGCCCAGCTAACTAATATTTCAACCAAGTGTCCATTTGAGTAGGCAGAACAATGGTAAATTGCAAATGCGGCGTTTGAAGAGCACAAACATTGATAAACCTGCTGAGTAGAATTGCATCTTCTGCTAAAGCATATTCTCCTTTCTATTGAATTCTTCTGTAGCCTCTCATTTCCTTCGTTTATATTTGTAGGATGTGCTGCTTTACAATTTTTTTGGGTCATCGCCGCTTAGAAATCAGTGGAGAGTGGTATATGAGTTCATGAAAGAACAAGGTTTACTGGATTTATCCTTCCCAAGTTTCTGTGAAGCAAGACATAATGTCTTGTGCTCTGAATTAAAGCAGCTTTATGTAGCTATAACTCGAACTAGGCAAAGGTTATGGATTTGTGAAAATATAGAGGAATTTTCCAAGCCTATATTTGACTATTGGAGGAGGTTGTGTCTAGTGGAAACAAGGGAGATAGATGATTCACTTGCACAAGCTATGCGAAGTTCCAGCAGTCCAGAGGAGTGGAAGTCAAGGGGAGTGAAGGTCAAGTTGATTTTCCTTGATCTGTGGCTATTACCGTATTCATTTGTTACACATTTCATTCTTGTGTTGCTATATATACCTCTCAGTATTATTTGACCCTCATAAAGTGCATTGATGTTATCATGCAGCTCTTTTGGGAGAAAAACTATGAGATGGCAATTATGTGTTTTGAAAAAGCAGGAGAAAAGAATTGGGAGAAAAGGGCAAAGGCGGCTGGATTCAGGGCAGCTGCTGAACGAATTCGTGATTCAAATCCCAAAGAGGCTTTCACCTACCTACGTGAGGCTGCTGAAATATTCGATTCTATTGGAAGATTTGAGTCTGCAGCTGAATGTTTTTATGACTTGAGGGAGTATGAAAGAGCAGGTAACAAATGGTGCTTTTCTCCGGAAAAGTTGCCTCACTTTCTCAAGCATCGCTATTTTCTTGCCTGGCATTTTTTCTTTTTTTTTTTCTTAGAGTCCATGCCTTGTGTTCTCAATATATCACTTTTCTGCATTTCCATTTCTTACGGACTTGCATCCAGTTTTCAGATCTAATAATAACATCTCTGAATGTAACTCTTGGGGGACAATGAGCTATGCTAGGTAGACCTCTAGGATCTTATTACTTAAGTTACATTCTTCTTACCCGAATCTCCCCTACTGCCCTCCCCCAAAACCATAAAACAAAAAATTATGAACAATGCCATCTTTTTCCTTAATTAACTGATTGATTAGTTAAAATGGAAAACTGTAGTGTGTACCAATACAACAATCAGTTGAAATGTTGCAAGTTTTATGTCCCACTGCCGTGGTTATCTGTAGAGGTTATTGTACCATTGCCAAATATACAGTTTTTTCCCAACTTGCCCTTTTGAGCTATCTATGTTTTTGAGTTGATAACTACTGACTTCCTTTTGCAGTCTTGCTTTGCTTCATGGTAACCTATATCAAGACTAAAGAATGTTGTTTTCGTATCTGTTTTTTTTTTTTTTTGTGTTCTCCCGTTTAACCTGTAAACTTATCCACAGGTAAAATTTATTTGGAGAAGTGTGGAAAACCTGAACTGGCAAAAGCTGCTGAGTGTTTTACACTGGCTGGATGCTATGAGCAGGCAGCAGGAGTTTATGCAAAAGGCAATTATTTCGCTGAGTGCTTGTTAGTTTGCACGAAAGGAAAATGTTTCGACTTGGGTTTGAAATATGTTGAGTACTGGAAGCAATATGCTGGCAAGGGCAATACTGCAGGGAAAGAAGCTCCTGGAATTGACAAAATTGAGATGGAGTTCCTGGAGAATTGTGCATTTAATTATTGTGAGCTCAACGACAGAGAATCCATGATGAAATTTGTTAAAGCATTCCCTTCAATGGACATGAAACGCAAATTTTTGAAGTCTCGGGAGTGTCTTGATGAGCTGCTGTTGTTAGAAGAAGAATTAGGAAACTTCACTGAAGCTGCAGAAATTGCATGGCTGGAAGGAAATATTCTTCGTGAAGCGGATTTAATTGGGAAGGCACGGGATTTTGACAAGGCATCTTCACTCATCCTTTTATATGTTCTCTCTAACTCCCTATGGGTGCCAGGAAGTAAAGGTTGGCCTCCAAAGTCATTCACACAAAAGGAGGAACTTCTGCAAAGGTTAATCTCATTTGCGAGGCGTGGCTCCAACTTTCAAGCCATGTACATTGTGGTTAAAGTTTTATCAAATGAGTCAAGTGACTGGTCTACCGTGAAGCACCTGTTCATTGCGTCTCAGAAATGCAAGTGTCTAATTGCTGAAATGTTGTGCTGTAGAAAAATCTTGGATGTTCATTTTGAAAGTAATGCAGCAAAGTATGATTGGCATGATATGGAATCCGTCAATATACAAAGTTCGGAAGAACTGATTTCATGCAGCCAGGTTAGTATCAGGACACTGCTTCTGTTTTGGAATTTGTGGAAGAAGAATATAATTGGTCTTCTTGAATCTCTTGATGTCCTTGATGTTGAAGAATTTGGTGAAAATAGGAATTTTTGTGATTTCTGCCTAAATTACTTTGGTGCAAGGCAGCAATTGAATGATCTTAATGTTACATATGTTCTGTTGCATCCAGCAGCCGAATGGGTTAAAAAAATTAACCCAAGTTTCATTAGACGGAGCAAAAAGATGGTATTTATTGATTCCCGGCATTTTATTTATGCCGCTCGAAATCACTGGCATTCAGAATTACTCCTTGTAGGTTTGAAAGTTCTGGAAACTCTGGAATCCCTCTATAAGTTGACTGCAACTTCAATGACTCTATTCCAGCAAAGCATATGCCTTCTAAATATATATGAGATTGCAAAATTTTTGAACGAGTCCAAACACCTTGATTCTAAGAGTTTTGAGTGGAGAATACGGAACTTTTTGATGCAGTCCTTCAAATATTTTGACAATGTTTTCCCCCTCGACCCCCGGCAGTCAATGGTTGAGAATATGATTTCTCTAAGGAGAACAGAGCTTTCCAGTGACTTGCTCCAAGAATTCATCCTTCAAGATACTAACAGCAAAGGTCTTTTGAGCTATGGACAAATTGGAAGGACGGTCATGATATTGCTTGCATCTGGAGGACATTCTGAAGATCTATACAAGAAAATTGTTGGAAGAATTCCAACAGAACCATGGAAATCATTCATGGAAATTCTCGGCTGCAAGAAATCAACAGAACGCACGGAAGAATCTGTGTCTGTCAATGCCATTTGTGAAGGCAAAACTTTGGAGTCTCATGAAGCTTTTTCATCAAGCAATAGTGATCTTGAGTGCTCTCAAAAGTCTTTAAATAACCCAAGTGAAGTTCTGGAGCTTGTATTTGTTCAGAAATTTAATGAAGCTTTACAAGATACCTTCAATGCAAATTGGATCAGACTAAATGACTACATATCCCCGGGTTGTTTCCTGTATCTTGTTGAGCGCTTTTTGATCTTGGTGTCGCAGCGCCGGGGATCCTTTTTCACCACAAGATCTTCATTGGTGGAATGGCTTATTTCTGAACAATCTGAGGTCTTACCCACTTCCAGGCTTGCAATCAACTCGCAGTCTTTGGAAAATTTTTATCATTCCATTCTTTTGATGGTGAAACAATTCATTTTCGATAAAGTTGGTACTGTTGAATGGATTTCGCGATCGAAGATTAGCTTTAATGCATACTATAAGCTATTTGTTTTGAGATTGGTTGTTATCCTGTGCTTACTGTGTGTGAACTGTGGCAAGTACTATGATGTTCTTTTCCAAGTGCTCAGTAACAATGATGTTAGGAACCAGCTTCCAAAGTACTTCTATGGCGTTCTTCGACAAGGAATGAAGCGCAATTACTTTCAGACAAGTGAAATTGGAGAAGCTTTTCGAAATGCTAGTGATCCTCTTTTGTTTGTCAGTCTGGGTGAGAATGATACCAGGAAGTATTCTAATGTCATTCCAGTGCAGCTGGGAACAAACTGCAATAGAGAAGACATTATTGACTCCCTGTTTCCGGCAAGAATTGGGTTGCAAACTCCTAATACCACTGTTCCAAAAGTCATGACTAATCCTTTCACTACTCCCTCGAATTATGGTAATCAACCAAAGAGTTTGATAATGCCATTTTCTGAAGTCACTCCTCTGTCTGAGCAGATTCTACAAATGAATTGGGCCCTATTTCACGAAATATCTGATTTTTTGAAGCTCATTAGCAGTGAAAATGATGGAACTTTTGCAAATATATCAGTTGTTGCTCAGAAGGTGAAGGTAATCTTAGTTCTCTTGTAACTATAACATTTGTTGTTGTTGTTGTTATTATTATAAACTGCTAAACTTGTTATTTATTAAGGAGGAAATAAATACGCATATCAAATTCTTGACTGCTGCAATTACTCTGCCTGCGGTGAAGAAGCCTTACGCTGGTGAAGACATGATTAAGGAACTGCACATTATGCTTCAGGAGCTGAAACAGCTCCATTCATTGCTGGAAACGAGGTATGCTGGTTTCTTACGATTGTGTATTTCAATTTTTGTTTTCTGGAATATGTTCTGCTTCTTGTATTTATGAAATAGGAGTTCGTTTTATCCGAATGTCAGGCAGCAGGTGCTGCTAGCTGTTAGATCAAGAAAAATGGAATTCCACCCCTTACCCAAAATTTAACTTGAATGGCAAGGGGCAGACAGGATCGTAGTTGTCAAGATGAAATTGTTTGGGTTCAAAATATATGCTAGGGGTGTAAAATCCATTTCTGGCAAATTCTTTCATGCTAGAAGTACATTATCTTTAGTTTGAAACTGTTGCCTTAGCTAATGACTTATTCCTGTTGTGAGCCTTATAAGGTTCTGTTAGCCAATTATTTATGCTAACTACTTCTATATAGTACAATATATATATTCTTCAACTTGGTCTTGGTATACTTCTACTCATTGACATGCTTGCACAAACATATTTTAGAGTGTCGAGGCAAGATGTCCAACTTTTGTATAGAACTCTTGCTAAATTGTTGCCTTGATACTATACAGTGATTCAGAAGTAGCAAGCGCTGAGCAACTATTGAAGAGCTTGCTGTCAAGGAAGCCCAAGCTTGAAACTTTACTGACTCAGTGCATTGTACCCAAGGATAACAATGAGAACGTCACACTAGAGAATGATTGTGAGGAAAAAGGCAACACAGAGTGCGGTGAAGTTGAGAAGATTGAGTTGCCGTCTGCCACCACCAATGTTGAAAGCAATAATCAGGTTGCTGAAAGGAAGCAGACAGGGAAAGGGAATAAGTCCAGGAAACCCAAAAAGGGAAAAGGAAAAAAGAAGTGAAAACTAGCATGCAACATTATCATAGAAAGGATAGCTTCAGGGCCCTCAGTTTTACGATTTTCAATACTTTTTGTACAATCTACGTGCTGTGAATGTAAAGGAAGGTGAAGTGAATTCTTTTATATCCTTTTCTGGTGTGAAAAATGGAACAGTATTAGAAACTGTATGCGTGTGTACTTTGTTTGCATAATTTTGTCCTTGGTCAATTCTAATTTCTCACATTTATATTTATTTCTATATCTATATCTATACTTATATTATCTATCTCTATCCATATCTATAGTATTGTAAAAGCATGCATGTTCCACGCTAAATATTGAATGTCTTATAAACTGCACCCGACCAGTAGACCATAATGAAGTTGATCGACTACTTCAACAATGGCAACAATGCCTAAAGAGAATGACGATTCCACAATACTTGTATTGCAGACAGGAGGAAGATCGAGTCCGAATAAAATAAAATCATGATATAATGTTCCCGATAAGGTTCTGAAGAAACCCCTTAAAGGTAGGCGAGAAAACACATGAAGCTAAGCTTCATGCCATGACTGCTGATGCCAACCGTCTTTAAAGACAGGACCTAGCTCACGATTGTTGATACCCAATTTTGCCCTCATATTTTTTCAAATAGTATACCTTTCAAAACATCATTTTGCATCATTATTTAGCTTACAAAATCTATACATGCATTTTCTATGTTTTTTCATAATTTTTTGAGCTTTGTAATTGATTTTTTCTTGCATTTAAATTACTTGAATACTTATTAATTACTCCTTCAAATTATTTTGTGATGACTTAATTACCTAAAATTATTATTTTGTATCTATAATACACATTTCAAATATTTTTACTTTATTCTTATATAATTACATTAGTAGTTTTAAGCTATTTGCACAATCTTGCAAATATAGCCTATATTTTACAATTTTTATTGCATTTGTCATTTTATTCAAGGTCAAAATAATATCTTATGTTTTTATAATCTTCTACTATTGTTTTAAAGTATTAATTTGCATAAATAATATTTTTATAATTTATTTAACTATTTTTGATTAAATTATTTTCCTCTTAATTTCCTATTTTAAAAAATCTTGCACAAAATTGGGAACTTCGGACCAATTAAGGTCCAAATGAACCCCTGGCCCAATAACCTCAGCAGCCCAAACGACCCTTTAAAAATCCGGGCACAACCCGTTTATAATGACCCGCCCCACCTTACTCTTAATCTTGGCCGTTGATCTCAAATAATTAACGATCTGAATTAAAATCCCCACTCTCCTTATATACCATCACCCAAACCATAATCCCCATTTCCCTTCATCAGCAGCCTCTAAACAGTCCTCCCTCTTTCAAAAACCCTAGACGCCCCCTCAATCTTCTCCGAATCCGTCTCAATCATGGATTCCTTCTGTGATTTTCTTACCTTTTACGTGTTACCTCAATATTACTTGCAAGACTATGGTATCACTTAGTACTTGCTTAAACTTGGCAAGTACCATCTCTCAGATTCGGGCCCATTAAACTTCAATCGCTAAGATATGGACAATATCTCGTCTATATACACGGAAGAATAGCTGATTTCTCATACTAGTAGACGGATTTTCAAACGTTGAACCCTAATTAGGGTGTGATTTTCGGTTTCTTTCCTTTACTGGCCGCTTTATGATTGCATGTATATTTTTCCTTTCCTTGTGTATGTTTGATTGACTTCTTTCCCTATTTACTCATCTGATTTAACCACTCTATAAATCCCTCCCTATTCCCCTTTCAAGGGGACGAAAATCAGAAGATTCACTAAAAATTGAAGTTATTGTTCTATCATTCTCATGTTCTATACTTTGGTTATTGGCCGGCTGAAAGCCAAGGCCACCGGAATTCGATTTTTCAACTTTTCTTGGTGCGAGCAGTGTGCGGGGTTCATCTGAAGCCCTTGGGAACTCTGATGCATTAAGATTGTGGGTTATTGTTCTTTGTTGGTATTCAGAGTACCGTGGAGTTTGTTCTTTCTTGTTGTCTGTTTATTCAACCGGTAACTGGTAAGTCTCTTGGCTTTATTTTTTTACGATTTCGTTCTTCTGTGTTCATGTCTTGTGTACTCACAGCTTTGAAATTCCATGATCTAATATGTTTATGGGTTGTCTGTGTGTGCAAACTTGTCAGAATTGAACTTGTTTATGATATGAACTTCTTTAGTATTTGATTTTACTTGAAATTTCTAGTTCTTAGATATGTTATTTGTACATTTTTAACTGGAACAATTTGGACTCTCTTAAGCTCGTATGTTAGTATCTGAGTATTTACCTTTACTGCCTGGCATAAGTGGCTTCCCTACTTTGTTCTGAATTCTTGTAATAGAATATACTCTAATCTATGCTGAGACCTGCTGTAATACCCTATTTTTTTTTATAAGGGTGTATTGGTCATTAGCATAATAATAATAATAATAATAATAAGAAACTAACTATAAAAAAAACAAAAAAAACAAATAAAAATAAAAAAAAGAGTAAAGCAAAAGGGCCGAAGCCCATTTGCCAAAAAAAAAGGGGGGCAAAAGGGGGGCTGGCTGCTACGCCGAAGCAGAAGCTTCAAAAACGCCGAAAAAAAATATTCAAAAGGAGGAGAAGAAGAAGAAAAAGGCTGGAACCAAACCTTGAGAAATTTTAAATACGCACTAATTTTTACGGGTAATACTCAAATTTCTCATCTGTCTTTTTTTCTTCTGGTAATTCTTTTGTCTCATTTTATATATTTAAAGGGTTTCACAAGGTATACGAAATTTAATATCAATAAGAGTTATTCTGGGCAAATTATGCAATTGGAAGTTGGTCAAAGTTTCTGTAGGATAAATTCACTTGGAAAAAGAAGGGTATTGATGTATTTGTACTTAAACTAGTCTCATTATATATGATCTTTGTTAGGTGTAAATTAAGTTAGGGTACAAGGATTGAGTTTTGGTGTTTAACTGTATTGCAATGACAATATCGAATTGAGTTTGAATGTGGTAAGTCTAGTATTGAGCACAAAAGATAAGTACCAATTAAGAAGGAATATTATGGATAATAATTTTATTTCAGTTTTAATTTATGCACACGATTAAGGAAATTGAACAGTACGGGGAATAAACCATATAAATACCTTTTTATTTAAAATATTTTGGACTAATTTAAATTACTCATAGTATGAGTAAATATAATTCGGCGAATTGATGATAAAATATAAAACTTGGAGGATTGGGTATTCTAAATTAGTGATGGATTTAGCCTAAATAAGGCAATTAACATGAGATCGGTATTATGTAATTATACATTGATTGGAGGAATTTGTACGAATTTGTACGAATTGCTCGAGGTGAAGCATTTGGTATTTTGGCACGAGTACTGTGAGTAGTAATCTTACCGCAATTTGTGTTTTCATAACTTGCATGATTTACACATGATTTTTAATATGAATATATTACCGATTATTTTGAGTTGCATGTGGGACACATTTTTTACTCGATATGATACCGAAACAGTTATTTGAGATGATTACCGCGGTTTTAAATATTTTTGTTGTCACTAGATCTGTTTTACCGTTACATGAATTTACTGTTATCGAAATAAAATTATATGATTTGATAAGAACCAAAATACCCTATATTATTTTAAAATATTTTCTACGAGTATATACGGATTACAGAGACAAGTATAAATGGGAGTAGACATTGAAGGATCCCGTAGAGTAGACATTGAAGGATCCCGTAGCTAACAACGGGTTCATTAGACCCGGTGTACCTTGTAATTATCGATTACCGTTACAACCCTCGCTAGTGGGAAGGTAGAACTAGCATACCGTTACCGATTTTCCTCGAGTAGGGACTACCGTTATATTTGACTTCTTGCGAAGAAGTCCACAGTTATACTGATTACATGATACGTTCATTGAAACCTCCCAAATGTGAATATTTATATTATACAGTGGTTACCGAGCTTATTATTGAATTGTTAATTGCATTATACTAGAAGAAAAACATGATGAGACTGAAAATTATTTATTGTTTCTAAAAGGGCATTCTCATGTTATTTTCTGTTTGATATACTAGCATGTTTTCTGACTTGTCCCCATTAAAAATGGTTGTGGTGAAGTATTATTACTCACTGAGTTAGCGACTCATTCCTCGCTAATGTTTTTTAACAGAGACAACAATTAACGCGGGCGAGGATTTCTTTAATTAGAGCGCACAGGTTGATAGTTCTTGGTGAGCCTCGCACTTGTTCGTGTGGGCAGAGATTTTATTTATTATTATAGTCTTTTCTTTGAACTCTTAGAGTCGCTCCATAGTCATTCTTTTAGCGTCATGAGTATCCTTTTGTTATTATAGACTTATGATGAGTATTGCACTTTCTTATCGAAATTAGAGATCAATTAGTATTTCTGGTTGTTAGTGGGTTGAATAGTAATGGTGGAGACTTGTTTTGGTTAATTGATAAGTTGTCGATTGCTGGTTTGATATTAGGATGTTTGGTTGTTTATTTTGAGACAGTGATATTTTTGGGTCGTGACACCTACTCCCATGCTATTTTGTCACTCACTATGTCTTTGGTCTGCTTAATACTATATCTTTAGCGATTAGTTGGGACCTTTAGAGTAGCTATCTTAGTTTGTGTCTCCTTACAATGTTTGGTACTATTTTTTCTCATAATGTAAGTTAGCATGTCTGTCTTTCTGATATTGTGATGTATGCCTAACATAATTTGAACCCCTAGGTTTTAACTCCTTTAAGTTAGTGTTTGGCATTGTGTGCCTTTGTATGTTAGTAATCTCAGAAAACCTGATTCCCCTGCTTTCTACAAAAATATTTTCTGTCCAATCTTCTAAGCGTTTGAACTTGTGATATCAACATGTCCTTTGAGTTATGTTGATTCTTTTTGCTTGAATGTTCTTTGTTTAATTACCCCTGTCATGTCTGCTTATAAAATATAAGTGCACCTCTTCAAGTTCTATCATTTGATCATTGTTCTCTCACTCTCATTTGTTACCTACACTATTTTGAATCTATCACTCTTGGCCGGCTGAAAGCCAAGGCCACCAAAACTCTCTCTATTGACCTCTCTAGTGTAAGCACTGCTCGGGATCCATTTGAGACCCTTGTGAACTCTAACACACTAGGATTTGGGATTTTTTGGTCGCTCTCTTTGCTGCTGGAGCTTGAGCTGTTTTTGGCATTTAACTTTTCTTCCTCACATTATTTGTATAATATGCAAACTGGTTTGTTTAAGTGATTTATGTATAATCTAATATTTGGGCCATATGGTCAATTTGTGACTCTTTGGTTTGGCCTGAGTTCCTCTATCATTTTTGGGCTATGTTGATGGGTATAGTCCCCTGTTTGGATCTGAGCATGCCATTTGCGAAGAAAGAGTTTGTTGAAGGCCCAGGCAATACTATGTAACGACCCGACCGGTTGTTTTGAGCTCTAGCGCGTCGTTCGACAATTTGAGGCAATGAGCAGCTTCACTTCAGGTATTATGACTTGTGCGTATGGTCGGAATTGAATTTCGGAGTTGACTTGGAGAGAAAATTCGAATTTCGGAAGCCTTAAGTTAAAGGAATTGACTAAGGTGTGAATTTTGAGTAAACGACCTTGGAATCGGGATTTGAAGGTACCAGCAGGTTCGTATGATGATTTCGGATTTGGGTGTATGTTCGGATCGGATTTTTCGATGCCCCGGGAGCATTTAGGCACCTATTGTGGAAGTTAGCATTTTGGAAGAATTCCAAATATTTGGGTTGAAGTGCATTTCAATGTTATCAATGTCCGTTTGGGATTCCGAGCCTAGGAATAGCTCCTTATGGTGATTCTGGTGTTTGGAGCGCATCCGTAAATGGATTTGGAAGTCCCTAGGTCATTTTGGGAGTCATTTGGCGAAAGTTGGAAATTTGGATAATTTTGAAAAGTTTAACCGGGAGTGAACTTTTTGATATCGGGGTCAGATTTCGATTCCGGAAGTTGGAGTAGGTCCGTAATGTCAATCAGACGTGATTTGATAGGTTTCAGCATCGAATGTAGAAGGTGAAATTATAAATTTCATTAAGCTTGGAATGGGGTGAGATTCATGAATTCGACGTTGTTTGATGTGATTTGAAGGCTCAACTAAGTTCGTAACGTATTTTGGGACGTGTTGGCATATTTGGTTGAGGTCACGAGGGCCTCAGGTGAATTCTGGACGTGTTTTGGGACGTGTTGATCGATTTTTGGACTTAAGAAATTATGAAGCTTAATGTTTCTGGTGTAATCGCACCTGCGCGACTTTGGCCGCAGGTGCGGTAGATTTGCTCGTAGAAGAGAGAAAGGACTGGAGCTGGGGGAGCTGCAGAAGTGGACTGGAGAAGCGCACCTGCGAGTGCGCAGCCGCGAGGCAGATACCGCTGGTGCATAAATTGTGCAGATGCGCATAGTAGGTAGCACATGCGATGCTCGCAGAAGCAAAGAAACTTTCGTAGGTGCGAGGTCTTGGCTGGGCAGTGAGGACCGCATGTGCGGAATTTGGCAGGTGCGAAGGTCGGGCTGGGCAGAATGCTTTTAAGAGGGGTTTGGGCCATTTTTCTCCCATTTTCATTTGGTTTGGGAAACTTTGAAGAGATTCAAGGGGAGAGTTTCAGCAAGAAACTCATGGTAAGTGATTCTCCCTTATTATAAGTTAAATAAATGGTTTGTATAAGGATTTAAACATGAAAATTAGTATAAATTGTGGGGTTTTCGGTAGAAGACCTAAAACTTGGTGTTTTTGAATTTTGACCACAAAATTAGGCATGTAATTGAGAATAAACTATATATTTGAGTTCGTGAGGTTATGGGTAAAGATTATCTTCAAAAATATTTGGAATCCGGGCACGTGGTCGAGGGTGATTTTTATCGACTTTTCGATCGTGGTTAGAAATTGGATTATATTGAGTATTTGAGTATATATTAATGGGTTTACATAATTATTAGCTAGCTTTGGAGCGTTGTGCATCGATTCAAGTTGTTTGAAGGGCTCGAAAGCCGGTTATGGAACTTCGGAGCAAGGTAAGTATCCTTTCTAACCTTATAAGAGAGAATTTACCCCATAGGTGAAATAAATCAATATGTGCTCCTATTTGTGGGGGCTACGTACGCACGAGGTAACGAAAGTCCATGTGTAGCTACTATTATGCTTAAGTCCGAGTAGTCTAGGACCCAAAAGCATGCTCTACTTGTAATATTCACAACCTTGTTGTCAATTTAAAATACTTAAATCATATCGAACTTGGAAAATAAAGTTTCTAAAAAGCTAAACATCATTTCTTGACTGTTAAAAGATCAATTACCATTTCCTTGGATAATTCCCCCTTGGTAAAGTTTTGATTGACCGTTTGAATGTGTTTATCTTTGTGGAACGGGCCGAACGCCTCGGCAAATTGAATAGATGCATCTATGGTTCACGCCATTCGACCCTCTGTATCACGACCCAAAATTTCCCACCAACGGGACCGTGATGGCGCCTAACATTTCACTTGCTAGGCAAGCCAACGTTAGAGAATAATTTACCAATTTCTTATTTCCATTCAGTAATTAACATTAATTAACTACAATGAAATATAACAAGTGCGGAATATCATAAATCTGTATTAACTACTACCACCCGGATCTGGAGTCGCAATTCACGAGCATTCTAGAATTTACAACAAGTAATAGTCTGAAAGAAATACAATTGTCTGAATGAAAGAAAACAGTAAGACATAAAGGATAGACGGGGACTTCAAGGTCTGTGAACGCCGACAGATCTACCTTGAGTCTCCGGACAACGGACCAGTAGCAAATCTCGATCAATCTGAGCCGGTATCAAAATATGCACAGAAAGTGCAGAGTGCAGCATCAGTACAACCGACCCCATGTACTGGTAAGTATCGAGCCTAACCTCGGTGACGTAGTGACGAGGCTAAGACAAGACACCCACATATAACCTGAACAGTATAATCATGCTAGTGGCAATAACAGTAAATAAGAAATAACGCAGAAATAACGGTAGGGGAACATACAGTGGAGAAATACAACATAAGGAGTGAGAATAATGAAAAGACATAATTAAACCGGAAATCCTTAAATGAATTGAGCAATTAAGACAGTAAGGAAAACTGCACGACATCACCCTTCGTGCTTTTACTCTCAACCTCGCCAAATAACAAATAAGACTGCACGGCATCACCCTTCGTGCTTTACACTCTTCCTCGCAATATAATTAAATTATGTACGACATCACCCTTTATGCCTTACACTCTTCCTCACAATATAATTAAATTATGCATGGCATCACCCTTCGTTCTTTACACTCTTCCTCATAATATAATTAAATTATGCACGGCATCACCCTTCGTGCTTTACACTCTTCCTCACAATTCACAAAATCAATAACAACGAATAGAGAGGAGTTTCACAAGAAAATCAATATTTCATAAATGATTACTTTCACAATTTAACATCTCAACCTCGAATCAATATTCACAATTTTATCGATTTTGATGGAACCGGATACAAGTTTCCCAACATTTCAACAACAACAATAAGCATGGATAACAAGATTTAAGACTATAAATTTGCAAGAATAGAATTTCACTCGCGTGCTATGACTCGACCATAACGTATAGATGCTCGTCATCTCAACTATACGTCGTATTCAACAACAAAACACGTAGTAAATACTCACACAATACCTATTCCCTCAAGCCAAAGTTAGACACAACACTTACCTCGCTCCGAAGACCACTTAATTCTCAATCACAGCTTTTTCTTTGGAATTCACCTCCAAACCACTCGTATCTATTAAAAAATGACTTAATAATATAAAATATTACTAAAGGAATCAATTACATTGCATAAATCTAGATTTCCTAAATTTTCCTCCAAAAAGTCGAAAATCGACCCCGGCCCCGCTTGGTCAAAACCCGAGGTTCGGACCAAATTCCATTCACCCATTTACCCCCGAGCCCGAATATATAATTGGTTGTGGAATCCGACCTCAAATTGTAATCTAAATCCCCAAATTCCCGAAACCCCTAGTTTCTACCCTAACCCCTAATTCTACCATGAAAACTCTAGATTTTAGGTTGAAAATTCAAGAAATGTAATGGGTAGTTGAAAGAAAATGGTTTAGAATCACTTACCAATAATTTGGGAAAGAAAATGACTCTTGGAATTCGCCTCTACCCGTTTGGTTCTTGATAAATGTTGAAGAAATGGCTCAAACCCGTGTTTGGAGTCTGTTTTAAGTCACTCGACATGCCTTCATCGCGTTCGCGAGAGGCCTGTCGCGATTATTGCGATGCACAGCGGCCTAAGGCCTTCATGTTCGCGAGTATTTCTACGTGTTCGCATAAGGAAACTCCCCCAAAGCCTTCACATTCGCGACACAGTGGACGCGTTCGTGTAGAAGAACATGACCAACCCTCCCCCAGGTCCCCAAGTGCTTCGCGTTCGCGATGGTCAAGTCGCGTTCGTGAAGGTTAAATCCCCCATCACTTCGCGTTCGCGACCAGGCCTTCGCATTCATGAAGAAGAATTCTCAGCCTCACCAGATTACTCTTCGCGTTCGCGAGAGGACCTTCGCGAACGCGAAGAAGGATATGCCAGACACTAGAATCTACATAAAACCAGATTTTTCCCAAGTCCAAAACATCCCGTGGCCTATCCGAAACTCACTCGAGCCCTCGGGGCTCCAAACCAAACATGCACACAAGTCTAAAAACATCATACAAACTTGCTCGCGCGATTAAATCACCAAAACAACACCTAGAACTACAAATTTAGCACCAAATCAAATGCAATTCTCAAGAACACTTTAAACATCCTATCTTCTCAACTAGACGTCCGAATCACGTCAAATCAACTTCGTTTCTCACCAAATTTCACAGACAAGTCTTACATATCATAATGAAACTGTACCGAGCTCCGAAACCAAAATACGGACCAGATACCATCAATGCCATGCATCAATCAATTCTTAAAAATAATTAATTTTCCTCAAAAATTCATAACTTGAGCTAGGGACCTCCGAATTCGATTCCGGGCATACACCCAAGTCCCATAATTTGATACGGACCTACCGGGACCGTCAAAATACGGATCCAGGCCTGTTTACCAAAAATGTTGATCGAAGTCAACTAAAATCAACTTTTAAGGCAAAAATTCTTATTTTCATTAGTTTTTAACATAAAACCTTTCCGGAAACCTACCCAGACTGCGCATGCAAATCGATGAGGGTAAAAATGAGATTTTTAAGGCTTAAGAGAGCAGATTCGAGTTCTAAAGCTTAAGATGACCTTTTGGGTCATCACACTCTAGCAATGCACAATTTAAATATTTGTTGGATCGGGTCGTACGACCTCGGCATGATTTGCGCATGCTTGTATTTCTTGCCTTGAAATTTATAAGTAATGATATTGTCTTCTAAGCCTGAGTTAAATTGTTAAATAATGGGAGATAAATTTGGAGATTTCTTAATTAAAAAAGAACTGCTTACTTACTTCAAAATATTGAGATTGCAACCGTTCATATAATCCATACTTAATTATATCATTGATATCCTATTTATAGCCCATAGTAAGTGTTGAAGTCGACCCCTCATCACTACTTCTTCGGGTTAGACGGGATACTTACTGGGTATGCGTTGATTTACGTACTCATATTACACTTGCTGCATATTTTTGTGCAAGTACACATATGTTTAGTGGCCTTGTGGGCACAAAGGTGCGATTATGGCGGGGACTTAGGTGATATGCATTCTATACGATGCACCGCAGCCAGCAGAGTCTCTTTCGGAGTATTGTATTTTCTTTCCTATCCAAATTGTATTCCGGACAGTTATTGTATTTTATTTTAAATTTCTAGAAAAGGCTCATGCACTTGTGACACCGGGTTCTGGGATGATTATGTGATGTTTAGTATTAAAATTAGAATAACATTGTTATTTATTCTGTTAATTCATCTTTTACTAGATAAATTAAAGTAAATTTACGATTTCAAAATATAAAAAATGAGAATTTAATTATCTATTTAGTGTTGTCTTGCTTGACAGTGGTGTCCGGCGCCATCACGACCTTTAACGGATTTTAGGTCGTCACAACATTGTATCAGAGTACTAGGTTCACTTAGGTCTCACGAGTCATGAGCGAGTCTAGTAGAGTCTTGCAGATTGGTACAGAGACGTCTGTACTTATCTTCAAGAGGCTACATGGCTGTTAGGAGCACTTCCCTTCTCGATTCCTCATCGTGCGATTTGATTCCTTTGAGGCTTATGCCTTCATATCTTTCCCATTCAATCTTATGCGATATGAAGCGCTGGTTATAAGTCGAAAATTGAGGAATTGTAATGGTACTACAGATGTGGTGTGGGATGTTTCTCCCTGCATAGTTGATTGAGCTATTCTCGTCGCCTTGTGGAAGAATATTCTGTCATTTTAGCTCAGTAGCTGTACTTCTGAGAGCTTTGAGGCTATGTACAGGTTGCTATGATGCTCATGAGTTGTTATCGCACAATATTGATGTGATGGTAGGATGCATGCTTATGTCTCGGGGCATTGAATGACTTGAAAGGGGGTTTACTCAGTGCATGATTCAGAGATTCAGTATTTTACTTCTGACGAAGGAGGCAATCGAACTAAGAATGTTCAGACTTGGGTTGATGGAGTAGCGCGACTCGATGTTTTCGAGCGTGGTGGAATCTGCGCCTGTGATATGGCGTCATCGTCCTCGATTGGTTATGATGTGTTAAGTTTGTCGGTGTTATGGTTTCCTTCAATTCGCCTTGGGGTAGGGTATTATAAATGGTGTTATGGTTTCCTTCAATTCTCCTTGGGGTAGGGTATTATAAATTGTGTCAATTTAAAATGCTTAAATCATATCGAACTTGGTAAATAAAATTTCTAAAAAGCTAAACATCATTTCTTGACTGTTAAAAGAGCAATTGACATTTCCTTGGATAATTCCCCCTTGACTGGTAAAAGAGCAATGGGTCGAACGCCTCGGCAGATTGAATAGATGAATCTATGGTTCGCGCCATTCGACCCTCTGGCAGTGCACATTTTAAATATTTGTTGGATCGGGCCGTACGACCTTGTCATGATTTTGCGCATGCTTGTATTGCTTGCCTTGAAATTTATAAATAATGATATTGCCTTCTCGGCCTGAGTTAAATTGTTAAATAATGGGAGATAAATTTGGAGATTTCTTAATTATAAAAGAACTGCTTACTTACTTCAAAATATTGAGCTTGCAACCATTCATATAATCCATACTTAATTATATCATTGATATCCTATTTATAGCCCATAGTAAGTGTCGAAGTCGACCCCTCATCACTACTTCTTCGGGGTTAGGCGGGATACTTATTGGGTACGCGTTGATTTACGTACTCATACTACACTTCATGCACATTTTTGTGCAGGTACACATATGTTTAGCGGCCTTGTGGGCGCAGAGGCGCGATTTTGGCGGGGACTTAGGTGATATGCATTCTATACGATGCACCACAGCCAGCAAAGTCTCCTTCAGAGTATTGTATTTTCTTTCCTGTCCAAATTGTATTCCGAACAGTTATTGTATTTTATTTTAAATTTCTAGAAAAGGCTCATGCACTTGTGACACCGGATTTTGGGATAATTATGGGATGTTCAGTATTGAAATTAGAAAAACATTGTTATTTATTCTGTAAATTCATCTTTTACTAGATAAATTGAAGTAAATTTACGATTTCAAAAATATAAAAATGAGAATTTAATTAACTATTTATTGTTGGCTTGCGTGACAGTGGTGCCCGATACCATCCCGACCTTTAACGGATTTTGGGCTGTGACATACTGGGTGTCTCCTTTTGGGCCTGCTATAGGCCTACTATTATTTCTTGTGTAATATTTATATTTACATTATTTGGGCATGTAATAATTTGTAATAACAAACAATTTGGGGTGTTAGTGAAATTGGAAAAATGGGTATATTCTAAGGTTTACATGAAAGGGTAGAAAATATGCCTATAGGGTTTGCATGATTTACATGTTATCAACTTGCCATATATGTTGTTTAATATCCAAGTACACTAGTAGAAATTATGCCACTAGTGGAATCACGCACTCATACAACTTGTTTACTATCAACGCATGAGCTTAAGTGCTTTATTTATTCCTATATCTACTGCTATGTGTTACTAGACAACATGCCTATAGGAAACAAAATGCCAATAAACTTTCCTTCAATTTGTATATATGCAGCATATTCATTAGATACTATGCCTATAGGATTATACTAGGTTATGTTCTACTGATCTTCATCTAGAAATCATGCCTATAGGACTTTAATTGGCTAATTTGCTATTTCTATTGTTATCATATTGCTCGCCTAGAAAATATGCCTATAGGGGCTAAGTATAAAAAATCAGTTTCCATTGTCAATCGTTAGAAATCCTGTCTATAGGGTATTATCACTCGCTTAAAATGGTTATGAGATCAACAACGTTAATGCTGTACTCTCAAACACGGTTTCATTGCTTAACTATGCCACTGTTAGAAATCATGCCTATAGGACCATGTCACCTTCCTAAGATGCATACCTATAAAATCGGCGCTAATAGCTCTAAGCTTACAAATAGTTTACTGCTCCTTTCGCCTAAGCCACTAAGAGCAATAATGCTGGAATTTAGAGTCACATAGTAACCATGTCTATAAGGGCTTAATGACTTTAATTTGCCTAAACTCTGAAACTGCTTATTCATAATACTGAATCTGCTTGCATGCATTCGTTGTCTAAGTGTGGAGGCTAACTTGAGCCTTTAACTATCTTTATATGAAGTCCTACGTGTTTTGTATGTCTCTTAGTTTTATCATTTTAAGCAGCCTAAGTAAAGTCTAGAACCACCCAAATAGAGGTCCAATGCCTCCTCGACCATAGGCATGGGACATGTAGAGCACGCATAGGGTACGACTTAGAATTGAACTAGCTCAGTTTAGGTAAATAATTTTAACATAGTAATCGGGTAGCAGGAGATGATAGTCTGTGCCCGCTGAATAATATGAGTAATTCCCTATCTCAAGGGAGTTGCGAAGTATTATTTATGTTGCACAGGGTAATTCTTTAGGCTAAAAAACTTAGGACCCCTCCTTTTCTTTATATATAGACCGTTATAATTATATCTTTGTAACTCTTAAGATTTCTATCAATTCTCATTGTGTTATACTAAAACTCTTTCACCTTTTATTCTCTTTGATCATCTTGCCTAATCATAATCCATATAGTTTTAAGTTCGGTTGGGACCCACAATTGTGGACCTCGAAGAGTGCCTAACACCTTCTCTTTGACGTAATTTGAGCCCTTACTCGATCTTTGGTGGTGTTGACTAGTCAAAAGAGTTATCTGCATAATAGGTGCCCTAATGCACCTTAAAAATTGTTAGGTGGCGACTCTCCTCTTTTAATACAACCCATTTAAAAGAGTTGTCACAACGCCGAATCCCGCTTTCGCGAGAAAACGGGGCGGGACAACGATTATTCTCTTCTTTTTCGTCTTTAAAGTTGTTCAATTTTGGATTGGGGATTTAGGTTTTTCAAAATTGTGATTCACTTTGCGATTTGTTAAAAGTTGTAACTTTTCTGTAATCTCTATCTGAGATTAGTAGTTTGTGGCAATTTACTCTGAGATTTCCTCAGAATCGTATATTTTATGTGATTTCTCTCTGCAATTTAGCAGCTGATTCTTGACTCTCTTTTAGATTCATCGATTGATCACTTCTTCTGTGATTAACAACTTGATTAATGGATGGAGATAAGGATAGTGTTGGGAACAAGGATGCCCTAGATACTACATGCACCCATCGGAGAGTGCCAGATCAGTATTGTTGCCTGTAGTATTTGATGGTACATGATATAGATCCTGGAGGAGAAGTGTAATTAGATCTATTTCAGTGAAAACTAAGGCTGGTTTCATCATAGGAAAATGTTAGAAGCCAACAGTTGGACATGCAATATTTGACTAGTGAGAGCGATGCGATGATATAGTGACTTCATGGATCTTAAATTCCTTTTGAAAGGATCTAGAAGATAGTTTGCAATACGTGAATGATGCCAAAGATATGTGGGATGAGCCTGGGGATAAGTATGATCAGACGAATGGTGCGAAATTATACCATCTTAAAAAGGAGATCAATGATTTGAGTCAAGGAACCCTTGATATCACTGGATATTACACAAAAATAAAAACGCTATGGGAAGAATTAAACACGCTGAATGCACATGCGTAGTGTAGTTGTCAATGCACATGGGGAGCCAATGCTAATATGCATAAGGCTGGGCAAGATAGAAGGTTGATACAACTCTTAATGGGCCTAAACGAAGTTTATACAGTGGTAAGAGGAAGTATACTGATGATGAATCCCTTACATAGCATTGCACAAGCTTTCTCAATTCTCATACAAGAGTAGAAACAAAGGGAGGTTAAACTACATAATCAACTTTTGATTGAGTATACATCTCTGAATATGAGTGGCACGGGAAACAACAACTTTAGGATAAACCACAACCAACACACGAACATGATAAATCATATTTGTGGCCTTTAAGAAAATGTAGCGACCCGATAGGTCGTTTTGAGTTGTAGCTCCTCATTTCATGATTAGAGACCTTTGATAGTACTATTTGATGATTTATGACTTGCGTGCATGGTACGTTTTGATTTTCGAAAAGTTTAAATGTGATTTTCAAAGAAAACTTGATTTTTGAACTTGAGAATGGTTAGAATTGACCACGATCCCTATTGTTGGTAAACGATCTCAGATCACTATTTTGACGATTCCAGTAAGTTTATACGATAATTTTGGACTTGTATGCATGTTTGGTTGGGGTCCTGATTGACCCGAGGCCGTTTCGGCACCTATTTTGAAAAGTTGAAAAATTAAAGTTATGAACTTTGAAATCTTTAAGTTTTGATATTTGATTGTTGATTTTGGATGTTATTTTGATGTTTTGAGCTCGCAAGCAAGTTCGTATGATATTATTATACTTATGTGGATGCTTGGAGTGGCCCCGGGGGAGGGGAGGGTAGGGGGAGGGGTATGTGAGTTTCAGATCACTTTTGGCCTTGTAGAGTTAGCTTGTTTTTTGATGTTTCACAGTTCTTCACAATCGTGAATCCAGTTTCAAGATCGCGAATGGGAATTTTGGGGCAAGGGTGGTTTATACATCACGAACGCGAAGGGAAGCTCGCGAACGCAAGGTCCTGGAGGGACTAGGCCTTCGCAAATGCGGTGACCCTCACGCAAACATATAGGCATGGGAATTCGGGGAGGCTGACTGATGGCTCTTCATCGCGAACGTGACCGTTAGATCGCGAAGGTGGAGGCTTGGGGGATGATGTCTTCGTGAACGCTATGACCAACGTTCTTTACAAACGCGACAGGTCCTTCGCTAACACAAAGAGCACCTGACGCCCATGTATGTAAAGGGCTGAAAATCGGGATTTAATTATTTTCACCATTTTTGAGATCTAGATCATTGATTGAGGAGATATTTGAAGAGATTTTTATCCCAACTTTATTGGTTAGTATTTTAACCTAGTTTTAATTTATCTTCATGAACACCCATTGATATTTCTCCCTAAATCTTGTAATTTAAAGAGTAGAAATTGGAGTTTTGGGAATAAACTTAAGAGGACTAATTTTTAGAATTTGGACCTCAATTTGAGGTCAAATCATGATATTGGACACGAAAATTAGTCTTAATTTCATATTTCGACTATGTGAGCCCCATTGACTTTTTATTGATTTTTCCAAATATGATAAAAATAGATCCTTTTTGATACTATGATTGTTTTTAAAGCTTGTTTTGACTAATTTGAATATTAATTGGCAAGATTCGAGTGGTTTGAAGGCTTGTGCTAAAGAAAAAGCCACGTTTGAAGGTTGATTTATGTCAGAAATTAGTAAATGTCTTATTTAACCTTGATTTGAGGGAAGTAGGATTTAGTTGTGTCTAATTGCTATGTGTTATACGTGTTGGGAGCATCGATATGCAAGATAACAGATGTATATGAGTTTGCTATGGGCAGAGCATGCAGATAGAACTAGTTATTTACATCTTCTTGCTTCATGTATTATGATTTTCATGTTTTTTCTAGATTGTAAGACTTCTTGACAGTTTTCATTCGTGTTAGTAGCCGTGTTAAGCTTGTTGTTATATAGGGGTGATGAAAGTATTGAATTGTTGATTTGGCTATTGGTGCAAAGTAATGAATATTGCCTGAATGGCAAGCTATATTCAATCGCTCTTTCTTGATGTTGTTTGTGCTTCCCATATTTCTTGATATTACCTTAAATATTTATGCTTGACGAGGAATGTTGACGACCAATTTTGGTCCTCCCTTTTTCAATCAATTTATTACACTTCTTGATCAACAATGACGTAATAAAGTATTTAAAAACATTGATATTCAAATTACATGTTTCATATTTTTCTAAAACATATAATAATAGTTATTAACTATAATGATGTGCCTATAATTATAGTAGTAATTTAACCTCAAGCATTATGGTTATATTACTGCTATTTTTAGTTAATCGGCCCTTTATGTAATTTCTAAGATAACTATAAGATATTAAATATTTTTTATTATATAAAATTAGCTTACAAATACATATACATATACTAACTTACTAATAACACCATATTATACCTTATTGGGATTAAAGAAGTTTAACCAAATTAATTATGATAAAAGGAGGTTAAAATCTCAATAGGCTATACTTGTAATTATTGAAATCCAATTAAGATGGCTATGTATTTAATTTCATTTTCATCCATTTCTATCAAAAGCACCAATAAAATTGGCCCAAAATACCCCTGGCCCGGTCCAATCAGCCTAACATCCCTCTCACTTGGCAATCCGTACCATTATATTTCCACCAATCACTATGCACCACGTCAGCATCTCCAAACTCTCACACAACAAACACAACCGATCTCGACTGTCCATGCCCTAATCTAACTGTCTAAATTTCAACCTTTAATTTACCCATTAAGTACAACCGTAAGATCATTATAATCCAACGACCACCGTTTCCCTTTTCTCCCATCTCTCTCATTCTCTCCACTACACCAACCGCCCCCTTTCCCTTCCTCATCATCCCTCACTTTCCTCATAGTCGCAAATCTCGCCGTTGTTTTCATTTTCTCATCACCTCCTTTCTCATGGTATGATTTGAAACCCTAACACAAAAGAGTGTCGATTTCAACTGGCACCACTTCATTTCTCATCATCGCCTCACATGCACCCCAAGATCGAGATAAATTCTCAAAAATTATAGAGAATCCTTGACCTCAGTATAATCTTTGAAGATCTAGAGGTCAAACTCAAAGCCCGCTGTGTAAAGCTTATATCAGAAAGATTTATGGTCGGATAATGCTTCAAACGACCAGTTCTTTCATCATTTTAGGAGATGGTAAAAGTCTTCACCCCTTTCCCTCTGATTTGTTTACCTCTATTCCCCTTATTTTATCATGAGTTATCGTCATAATTTCGTCACTGCTTCTTTTCATCTTTTGTTCGAATCTGAAGCTCCAAATTTCAAACCCTAAAGCCCCAACTTTTGGCTATAAATATCGGGCTTTAATTGCCTCAACAACCATGAATCAATAGCCTAGTAAATGCACTAAAATTAACTGAAAAGGCTTTAAATCTCTAGTTTCTTTATTCACAGTCCTTTCTTTTCTCTTTCTAGTCGAGTTGATCATTCTTGAGATGATTCCGGAATGGCTAAGGTTCAATACTTGGTTTGTTGTCCTGAAGAAGGTCAGTATGCTTTCATTCCGTTTACTTCAACGGTCAAATTTCTGTGCATGACAAATAAATCCGATAGTTCTCATGTTTGATTGGTATAGTGTATGTTAGTTAAAAAAACTCATGTTAGCAGTTGCGTTCTCAGAGTTTACTCGCTTAATTTGATTGTGAAGCATGTTGTAGGATCTGTCTATTTGGCATGACTTTGGCACTATTTTGTTCGTGTATTAAACCTCTTCTGAATTAAGTTATTTTCTTCTTTATTAGTATTAGCTATAAATGTTATTCTCTATTATCATAAGGCTATTTTGTTGTTGTAGATATCATGTCTATAAGGCTTACTTGTTTAAGTTCCAAATTACATGATGAAGTTCATCTTATCCTGTTTTATTACTCCCTTTGTTTCAATTTATGTGAACCTGTTTGACTGGGCACGAAGTTTAAGAAAAATGAAGACTTTTGGAATTTGTGGTCCTAAACAAGTCAAAAAGAGGTCCAGAGTATTTGTGTGGTTATAAAAGCTTTTCGTTAAGGGTAGAATTGGAAGTTTAAGCTAAATTGTTTCCAAATTTAGAAAGGGGTCATTCCTTTTGGAACGAACCAAAAAGGAAATAGGTTCACATAAACTAGAACGGATGTAGTAGCTTTTCTCTAGTTCTCTGTTTAACAAGACTCTTATGAAACTAAGTCTAAACCTGAAAACCTTCAGTTTGGATGTAGAATATCTTATGAAGCTTGAACATGAACCATTACTTCCTAATCAATGAGTTTGACAACTTTTAAGTGACTGTCATGAAATTGGGCATAGGTTTATCTAGTTCCCAATTTTGATAACTTAGGCTCTCTATATGTAAAAACCATGTTTATGTGATGGAAGTGATTGCCATGTAGTCTGATGCATTTGTCTAACTGTAATAACACACCGGACCTCTGTTGAACCTCTATGAATGAATTACCTGGTTGTGTGTTTACTGATTGAGGAAGAAATATCCTGCTTAAGTTTTGTCCAATGCCCTGCTTAAGTGTTCATTTAGACAACTTAGATTAGTATTCATCTCC
This sequence comes from Nicotiana tomentosiformis, assembly GCF_000390325.3. NCBI lineage: Eukaryota > Viridiplantae > Streptophyta > Magnoliopsida > Solanales > Solanaceae > Nicotiana > Nicotiana tomentosiformis. The sequence goes on along the minus strand of NC_090816.1, from coordinate 40,044,105 downwards.
ATATGTAGAAAGCATTTCTATAGGGGCAACGTCACGACCCGAAATTCCAACCTCAGGGCTGTGATGAGTCTAACATCCCACTAGCTAGGAAAGCCAACGTTAGCTAATTACTTAACCCGTTTTAACAATTTAAAAGAGAACATTAATAATACGAAGCTATACTAGTCTAAAATAGGTGTGATAAATACAACATAGCGTAGTTTAAACATATTCCAAAAATCTGGAGCCAAGAATACATGAGCATACTAGAATTCTACAACTAAGTCTGAACGAATTACAACTATTCGAAATAAGGAAAACAATAAAGATAGGGTAAAAGGGGACTTCAGGGACTGCGAACACCAGTAGCTCTACCTCAAGTCTCCAAAAGTAGTTTAATTCGAATAGTCTCCGCTATGCGCCGCTGGGACCAACACCAGTATCTGCACAAGAAGTGTAGAAGTGTAGCATGAGTAAAACTGACCCCATATACTCTGTAAGTACCGAGCCTAACATCGACTATGTAGTGATGAGGCTATGGCAAGTCACTCACAAATAACATGTACGAAATAATAATAACAGAAAATAGGAATAGAAATAAAGAAGTAAACTCATATGAACGGACCCGAAGGTCAACTACTAGAAGGCCTTAGAATAACATAGTCTCAAATCTCATATCACAATATAGAGAATAAGCTCTACAACCACAAACAACTACAACACACTAAGACCGTTGCAGCGTGCAACCTGTTCCCAAGTTTCAACATAATATCTTTTACAATGTACAACTCATTTCCAATATGAAATCATAATATTTCACGTTCCGTTGTAGCGTGCAATCCGATTTCTCAATATTAATTTATTTCAGTACCGTTGCAGTGCGTAACCCGATCTCCCAATATTAATTTATTAACATAAATAACTCAACACCACTTTTACGTGATATCAACACAAAAGAGAAGGAAATATGCGGAATATTAAAGAAGTGCAAATTCAAACGGAGAATATCCAACATCTCGTAATCCCAAACCTTGACGATTCATCAATACAAGAATAGCTAAATGTCTCACGTAATCGAAATAACATAATAGAGTGCATCAAGAAATATAAAGACAATAAAAGCAAGTAAAAATATGTGACATTTAGAATATACAATTAAGGCAAGTAGGAACATGTAGCAAGTAAGAAAATATTGAGTGAAAATGTACAAATCAAAACAAGTAACAATTAAATAAAAATTAACAAGTAAAGCTTAGATATCAAGTAAGAATGTGTAGAAATTAAAGCATATAATAAGAGATAACAGGGAATAAATGAAAACATGAAAGTAAATAGACCGATCCCGCATGTTTAATCCCGTGACGACGCATATACACTCGTCACCTTGCATATACGTTGTTTCCCTACATAATTCACATAACACATAGTCCAACAAGTCCTAATTCCCTCAAGTCAAGGTTAGATACAACACTTACCTCTTTGCGAAATCAACTCAACAATCAACCATGGCTTTTCCTTTCGAACAAGCCTCCAAACCAACCAAATCTAGCCAAATATCGTTCAAATAATTCAAAATAAGCTTTAGAAACTACCCACAAGTGAAAATAATTTGATCTTTAATGAAATTGGAAAAAGTCAACGAAACCTCTTGGTCAAAACTCGAGATTCGTACCAAAACCCGATGACCCATTCACCCCTGAGCCCGGTTATGTGATTTGTTTTGAAATTCGACCTCAATTTGAGGTCTAAATTTGATGTTAAAAACAGATGAAAAATAATGAAGAATTGAAAGAAAATGGATTAGAGTTTCTTACCAATGATTTTGGGAAGAACAAATTCTCGAAAAATCGCCTCTAAAGTGTTTAGAGTTGAGAAATGGTGTAAAATGAGTTAAGTCCCGTTTTACCCATTTTTTACCCAGCTTCAGGTGTCGCAATTGCGAACTTCGTGTAACGACCCAACCAGTCATTTTGAGTATTACAACCCCGTTCCCCCATTTACTGCTCAATTTATGCCTTACAATTGATTTATGACTTATCGGGTTAGTTGGTTCGGGTCCGGAAAGATTTTAGAGTAAAATGAGACAATTAGTCTCATAATTAAAAATTTAAGTTGGAAAGGTTGACCGGATATTCACTTATGTGTAAACGACCTCGGAATTAAATTCTGATGATTCCAATAGCTCTGTATGGCGATTTTGGACTTAGGAGTGTGTCCGAAAAATTATTTGGAGGTCCGTAGTGGAATTAGGCTTGAAATGGCAAAAGTTGAATTTTTGGGAAGATTGACCGGGGAGTTGACTTTTTGATATCGGGGTCAGAATCCGATTCTGGAAATTGGAATAGTTTTATTTTGTCATTTATGACTTGTGTGCAAAATTTGAGGTCAATCGAACTTGATTCGATAGGTTTCAGCATCGAATGTAGAAGTTGGAATTTCTTAGTTTTATTAAGCTTGAATTGGGGCATGATTCATGGTTTTAGCGTTGTTTGATGTGATTTGAGGCTTCGACTAAGTCCGTATGATGTTTTAGGACTTGTTGGTATATTTGGTTGAGGTCCCGAGGGGCTCGGGTGAGTTTCGGGGTGGTTTCAGACCATTTCTAGACCATTTTTAATTGTTGGTTTCTGTCTATAGAGGTGTGCATCGCGATCGCGAACATTTGTTCGCGTTCGCGAAGAGAAAACAGCAGTTTGTGGCCATGTGAATCGCGATCGTGGAAGCTCTTTCGCGATCGCGTAGAACAAAATCTCTGCTGCACTGACCCGACTTTCGAAGCTTATATCTCACAATCTATAAGGAATTTGGAGATGATCCAAAAATAAAAGTTGTAGCCATTGATGTCTAGTTCTCATAAAGTCAAACCATTTGTTATTTGGAGTTATGTACAAAATGTTATGATCATTATACTAGAGGCTGTCTGGAAGAGTTGGGGAGTTTGTTCTTCGCGATCGCGAGTGGTTTTCTGCGATCGCAAAAGGAAAATCTTGGGCTGGAAATTTTTGTGCTTCGCGATCGCGAAGCATTTTCCGTGATCGCGAACAGTAAATGCATGGACAAAAGCTAAATGTTTTAGGTTTTGGCCATTTTAACACATTTGGAGCTATGGAGTTCGGATTGAAGCGATTTTTAAGATGATTTTCACCATATGGATTGGGGTAAGTGATTCTAACTCAATTTTGGTGAAATTATACGAATCTATTGTTTTTTTTTCAACATATAAGTGTTTTGGGTTGAAAAGATAGAAAATTTCATAGACTTTAATTTGAAGATTTGAGGGTTGAGTTGATGTCGGAGTTTGATAAAATTGGTATGGTTGGACTCGTGGTTGAATGAGCGTTCATAATTTGTAACTTTTGTCGGGATCCGAGATGTGGGACGCACGGGAGATGTTTGAGTTAATTTCGGATTTTTATTGAAAAATTAGTATTTCCTTATGGAATTGATTACAATAATTGGTATTGACTGATTCGAATTAATTGCGGCTAGATTCGAGCCGTTCAGAAGTTGATACGTGCAGAATGGGATTTCTGGAGCATTGTTTAGCTTGCTCGACAATGGATTCGTCTTGTTCGAGGTAAGTAACTCTTCTAATCTTGGAGCTGAGGGTATGAATCCTGAATATACGTATTACGTGAATTGTTTGGAGGTGACGCACATGCTAGGTGATGGGCGTGTGGGCGTGCACTATAGAAATTATGATGTAATTGGTTCCGTGAAATTTTTTAGTCAAATAATCTTGGCATTTTTTATGTAGTTTTATGTGTTAAAGAAATTGAGTTGAGAATCATATTAAAAATCATGTTGAGGCTATATGCCAGTATTATTGAGACCCACAGAGGTCATATTGCTGTGAATTATTTATTTTGAATTGAAAATTCATACTCAGTCATATTCATTTTACTACATATCATATCTCAGTCTCTGTTGTTATTTATTGATACATCATATCATCATTTTCGAGCTATTTTCATGACATTGTGAGCCTATGAGAGAGAGACTGGAGAGATTGATGACTGAGGGAGGTCGAGGGCCTGACTGTGAGGATAGTTTTGGGATCGGGCTGCACGCCGCAGCATGCCATGTTGGATTTATTTATATATATTAGTATTATTATTATGTGGATCGGGGCTGCCTGCCTGCAGCAGGCCTTATAGGCTTTATATAGCACGTGAGTTATCCATACGGATCCATATATTTATATAGCACGTGAGTTGTCTGTGCAGCATGTGAGTTGTCCGTGCGGATCCAAATATTTATACTATAGCACGTGAGTTGTCCATACGATTTATAGCGCTTGGGCTAAAAGAGCCCCTCCGGAGTCTGTACACCCCCCAGTGAGCGCAGGTACCTAGTGAGTGTGAGTGCCGAGTGCCGAGCGATTGGGAGGATTGAGTGACTGTGAGGACTGAGTGATGGGGATGACTGAGTGAATTGATACTCTGAGAGTATGCATATGGTATTATCACTGAGATACATTGCATTGACATGCACACATGACATGCATGCATAGAGATGTATTTTCCTTATGCTATACGGTATCACGTTATTCATGACTTCTCACACATACTGGCCTATGGAATAATGATGCATTTTTCACTGGCTATCTAGAAAAAAAATGAAACATCGTATTTATTGTGGAAAGAATTTTTGGGAAAATTACTGTTTTCAACTTACTCATTTTTTTGGCAACTTCGATAAACGATTTGGGATTTCATTGATGTACTTGAAAGGTAGAACTATTTTCACAAATCATGTTTTGTTGAGCATTTGATCGTTGAGTTACTTCTGGTATTACTTGTATTATTTTGTTAGGAACTATTGTTGGTTATTGAAATTGGACCCGACCTTGGTAAAAACTCGTCACTACTTTCAACTTAAGGTTAGGTTTGTTACTTATTGAGTACATGTGGTCGGTTATTCTCATACTCTCACGCCCCAAACTCGGAAAGCGCCACCGGCACTCAACCGAGAGAACCCGGCCGAGCAAGCATGTTAGATTTCCTTCTACCCAAACTCATCCATGAATAAAGAGGAGATGCACTCCATTAATCAAATACTGAAAAGATTTCATTAACAACTCTCATTTCATTCCTATTAGCAGCTTCATTCATAATTTCTAAAATATTACGAGTTTATAGAATTAATGAAAAACATGATTTCCAAATACCAACATTTCTAGTTCAATTTCCCAACATCAAACACAACCCACAACTTGTCTACGGAGCCTCTAAGTACAATAGAAGAGTAATATAGAAATGTTGGCAACAAGGCCCCGGCTATACCTCAAAACACAGTACATGAGAAACAAAAGATACATGACCTCGAAATGAAGTGGGGCTCACCAAATCAGCTAAAAAGAGTGTACTGCTATCACTGATCAATGCCGCTTACTGTAGAACCACCTGCATCCATTAAAGATGCAGCGCCCCCGATAATAGGGACGTTAGTATTGTTCGCAAAAGCGAGGCTCGCAAATGCAAGATCTGCAACAGACACCAGAAACAGGCACTGCACCAGCAGTCCTCAAAACTATCCAAACATGCACATAAGTGTAATAACATCATATAAACTTGCTCGCGCAATCAAAACATCTGGAACCACGAATCGGACATCAAAACACATGAATTTCAAAAGCAAACTCAAGAGTAGCTAGGAACACAACCATGCGTCCGATTCTTATCAAACCAACTCGAAATTGCACCAAATTTTGCAGACAAGTTTCAAATAGAAAAATTGACATATACCAAGTCCCAAAAACAAAATTCGAACCCGATAACCATAAATTCAACCTACGATCAAACCTAGGAGATTTCCAAATGTTCAAATTGCTAACTCTTGATTTTGGGCTAAATCAACCTAGGGACCTCAGAATTCAATTTTGGGCATACGCCCAAGTCCAAAATCACAATACGAACCTACTGGAATAGTCAAAATACCAATCCGGGATCGTTTACCCAAAATGTTGACCATAGTCAAGTCAAGTTATTTTTAAAGCCAAAAATCATATTTTCTTTAAATCTTTACGTAAAAACATTTTGGAAAATTACACGGACCACACACGCAAATCAAGAAGTATCAAATTAAGCTAAGGGAGGTCTTGGAACACTGAAATAAAGGCTAGTGCTCAAAATGACCTATCGGGTTGTCACATTCTCCACCTCTAAAAGAAACGTTCGTCCTCTAGCAGACATAGAAAAGTACCTGGATTGGTAAAAAGGTGTGAGTGTCTACTCTGCATATCGGACTCGAACTCCCACGTAGCTTCCTCGATCGGCTGACCTCTCTATTGCACTTTTATCGAAGGAAAACTCTTAGATCTTAACTTTCGAACTTGCCAGGTTAGAATAGCCACCGACTCCTCCTCATAGGCCAAGTTTTCATCAAGCTGGACCGTTCCGAAGTCTAGATCATACAAGCTATCCTCATGGTACTTCTGAAGCATGGAAACATTAAATACCAGATGTACCCCTGATAAGCTAGGAGAAAATGCAAGAATGTAAGCAACTTGGAGGAGAACCTTCTCCCCCACCAATAAACCTCGGGCTCAACTTTCCCTTCTTCCCGAACTGCATCACGCCCTTCATTGGGGACATTTCCCCCACAATATAAGCTATATCTCGAACCTTCCGGTCTACATAAATCTTCTGCTTGGACTGGGCTATACGAAGTCGCTCCTGAATTACCTTAACCTACTCCATAGCATCACAGACCAAATTAGTGCCCAATAACGTAGGCTCACCGGGCTCGAACCAACCACTCGAAAAACGACATTGCCTCCCATATACGGCCTCATAGGGCACTATATGAATACTCGACTGGTAACTATTATTGTAGGCGAACTCTGCTAGAGGTAAGAATGGGTCCCATAAACCTCCGAAATCCATAACACAAGCACGTAACATGTCCTCCAGGATTTGAATAGTGCGCTCAGACAGTCCGTTCGAATGAGGATGAAACGTTGTGCTCAGCTCAACCCGCGTGCCAAACTCACGCTGTACGGCTCCCCAAAAATGTAATTTTAACTGCGTGCCTCGATAAAAAATGATGGAAATGGGAATGTAGTGCAGACAGATAATCTTCGGAATGTAAATCTGAGCCAACCTCTTTGAAGAATAGGAAGTCACACAGAAATGAAGTGTGCGGACTTAGTCAACCGATACACGATAACCAAGACCGTGTCATACTTTCTCAAGGTCTGTGGCAAGCCTCCCACAAAATCCATAGTGATGCGCTCCCTCTTCCACTTCGGTATCTACAATCTCTAATTCAATCCACCCGGTTTCTGATGTTCATACATCACCTGTTGACAATTCAAACACCGAGATACATTTGCAACAATGTCTTTCTTCATTCTTCACTACCAATAATGCTGTTTCAAGTCACGATACATCTTCGTGACACCTGGGTGAATAGAATAGCACGAACTGTAACCCTCCTAAAGGATCAAATTTCTCATCCCATCAACATTTGGAACAAAAATCTACCCCTGAATTTGCATAACACCATCATCACCGATCACGACCTCCTTAGCACCACCCCACTGCACCATATCCTTCAACACCAAAAAGCGAGGATCATCAAACTGGCGAGCCTTGATATGCTCCAACAATGAAGACCGTGCCACAACATAAGCAAGAACCCGACTGGGCTCCAAAACATCCAATCTCACAAACTGATTGGCTAAAACCTGAACATCCATGGCTAATGGCCTCTCTGCTACCGGTAAATATGCTAAACTACCATGGTCTCCCCCTTCCTACTCAATGCATCGGCCACTATATTGAACTTCCCTTGATGATATAATATGGTGATATCATAGTCTTTTAACAACTCTAACTACCTCTGTTGCCGCAAATTAAGGTCATATGGTGATATCATAGTCTTTTAACAACTCTAACTACCTCTGTTGCCGCAAATTAAGGTCTTCCTGCTTGAACAAGTACTGGAGACACTGTTGGTCAGTATAGACCTCACAATGAATGTCGTACAGATAGTGCCTCCAAATCTTTAGCGCGTGAACAATGGTCGCCAACTCTAAATCATGAACAAGGTAATTCTTCTCATGAACCTTCAACTGCCGAGACACATAAGCAATCACCCTACCATCCTACATCAACACTGCTCTAAGCCCAATATTTGATGAGACAGAATACACGGTGTAAGATCCTAAACCTGTAGGCAACACCAACATTGAGGTTATAGTTAATGCAGTCTTGAGCTTCTAAAAGCTCAACTCAATCTCGTCAGACCATCTGAAAAGAGCACCCTTCTAGGCCAACTTGGTTAATGGGGCTGAGATAGATGAAAACCCCTCCACGAACCGACGATAATAACCCGCCAAACCTAAGAAGCTCTGAATCTCTGTAGCTGAAGTAGGTCTAGGACAGTTCTGAACTACCTCAATCTTCTTAGGATCCACCTTAATGCCCTTGGAAGATACAACATGGCCCAAAAAGGCAACCAAGTCCAACAAGAATTCACACTTTGAAAACTTGGCATATAACTGATGATCTCTCAGAGTTTGAAGTACAATCCGCAGATGCTGCTCATTCACCTCTCGACTGCGGGAATAAACCAAAATATCATCAATGAAGACGATCACAAAAGAATCCAGATAGAGCTTGAACACCTGGTTATCAAATCCATAAATACTGATGGAGCATTAGTCAAGCCAAATGACTCACTAAGAACTCATAGTTACCATACCGAGTCTGAAAAGTTGTCTTAGGGGCATCCGATGCCCTAAAATTTAACCGATGGTAGCTAGATCTCAAGGCAATCTTGGAAAACTCCCCAGCAAAGGATACTTGTTATTGATAGTGACCATGTTCAACTACAGATAATCTATACACATCCCCATCGTTCCATTCTTCTTCTACAAAAACAACACCAGTGCACCCCAAGGAAAAACACCCCGTCTAATGAATCCTTTATCAAGCAAATCCTGCAACTACTCATTCAATTCTTTCAACTCAACTAGGGCCATACGATACGTTGCGGTAGAAATGGGCTGAGTGCCCGAAACCAGATCAATGCAGAAGTCGATATCTTTATCGGGTGTCATCCCCGAAAAATATATAGGAAACATCTCTAGAAACTCGCACTAAACTAGTACTAAATCCATGAAAGGAACCTCTGCACTAGGATCTCGAATATAGGCCAAATATGCAAAACACCCCTTCTCGACCATACGCCGAGCCTTCGCATAAGAAATAACCCTGCTAATAGAATGGCCAGGAGCCCCTCTCTATTCTAATCGAAGCAACCTCGACATGGCCAATCCATGACCAAGATAACATTAAAGTGCACCTTATCAAGTAGTAGAAGGTCTACCCTAGTCTCATAGCTCCAAATAAAAACCACACACGAGCAATAAACACGATCTACCACAATAGAATCTCCCACAGGCGTGGACACATAGACAGGAGCACTTAAAGAATCATGAGGCATAACCAGATATGAAGCAAAATAGGATGACACGTATGAATAAGTAGAGCCCTGGTCAAATACAACTGAGGCATCTCTTTGGAAAACCGGAACAATACCTGTGATGACGACATAGGATGATGTTTCCTGAGGTCTAGTTGGGAGTGCATAAAAACAAGGCGGAGCCCAACCACTCTGAACTCCGCCTCTCGGATGGCCTCTAACTGACTGGCCTCCACCTCTAACAACCTGAACACCACCTCTAGCAGCCTGGCCCTCGCCTCTAGCTAGTTGTGCGGGTGGTGGAGCAACCGGTGTCGGAATCATGGAATGAGTACCCTAATATGGTATGCTGCTCATCAATCTAGGATAATACCTCCTGATATGACCTGCATCATCGCACTCAAAGCAACATCGTAATTGGCCTAACTGCTAAGTTTGAGATGATCCCTGATGACTCGAATGACCACTATAGTAAATTTGTAGCGGTAGTGCACTGATAGAAGATAAAGGACCCGTAAGAATCACGACTTCCCAAAGCACCATGTGCTACCTGAAGCGTTGACTGAATCGTCATGTGAGGGTGGCCTCTACCAAATGGCCTCTAAATGAGGCACCACTGAAATCACAAAAATGACAAGGCCTCTTCTCCGATAACGCCTCTCTACCCTGACCACGAAGCATCTCGATCTGTCTAGCAATCTCTACGGAGCGCTGGAAAGAAATATCATCCCTAGTTTCCTTGGTCATCTGTATCCTGCTACCAAAAGTAGGACCATCAATGAATCTCCTCACCCTATCTCTGTTAGTAGGAACCAAGATAGCTGCATGGAGGGATAGGTCCACAAATCTGGTCTCATATTGGGTAACTGTCATACTACCCTACCGGAGGCGCTCGAATTGCCTGCGGTACTCCTCTCTTAGAGTAAAAGAGATGAACTTCTCCAAAAATAGCTATGAAAAGTGATCCCAAGTTAGTGGAAGTGAACCTGCTGGTCTGCCTCGCTCATAATCCTACCACCACCTCTTGGTAGAACTGGTCATCTGAAACACTAAAAAGTCGACTCCATTGTACTCCACAATACCCATATTGCGCAACATCTCGTGGCAACAGACCAAATAATCATATGGGTCCTCAGAAGGTATACCACCAAAAAGAGTAGCAAAGAGCTTGGTGAACATATCCAAACTTTTCAATCCCTTAGAAGACATCGCGGGCCTCTTCCCGGCTATGTAGCAATCACGGGCTGGACTACTCTAACTACAGGAACTGTCGGAGTCTGGTACAAGGGATCCACTTGCTTTGGAGTGAGAGTGGTGGGAGTCTGGGCTACTCCCCTAGCTTGAGAGACACTTAGTGCCACAAGAAATACTCCAGCCTGGGCCATTCTCTCCATAAGGCCCACTAAGCAGACTAGGGCATCTTGAACTACGAGAGTAGCAATGAATCCCTTCGGGACTTAAGCGGGTCCGACAGGTGCAGTTTAAATAGGGATCTCCTCCTTATGCTCAATTTGAGGCTCTGCAATGGGTGCTGTTGCACGTGCTCTAGACTGAGCTATGCCTCTTCCTCGGTCCCTACCTCGGGCCTGCCCCCTACCCCTGGTAGTGGCTGCAACAGAGGGCTCTAGCTCCTACCCGGATGAAGATGTTGTACGTGTCCTCAACATCTGCGAGAGAACAATAATAGAATGGTTCAAACTTCAGTAAAGTCGCATGATAGAGAAAGAAAGAAGTAAAATTTTCCTAAAGCCTTATAGCCTCTAGAAGATATGTACAGACGTCTCCATATAGATCCTCCAAACTCTACTAAGTCTGCTCGTGACTCGTGAGAGCTAGGCAACATAGAGCTCTAATACCAACTTGTCACAACCTGGAATCTCAACCTCAAGTTTGTGATGGCGCCTAACATTTTATTTGCTAGGCAAGCCAACGTTAGCTAATTACTTAACCAGTTTTAACAATTTAAAAAAGAACATTAATAATACGAAGTTGTACTAGTCTGAAATAGGTGTGATAAATACAACGTAGCTTAGTCTAAACATATCTTAGAAATCTAGAGTCACGAATACATGAGCATACTAGAATTCTACATATAGAGTCTGAACGAATTACAACTGCTCGAAATCAGGGAAACAATAAAGATAGGGTAGAAGGGGATTTGAGGGATTGCGAACGCCAGCTTCTCTACCTCAAGTCTCCGAAAATAGTTGAATTCGAGTAGTCTCTGCGACCAACACCAGTATCTGCACAAGAAGTGCAGAATGTAGCATGAGTATAACCGACTCCATGTACTCTGTAAGTGCCGAGCCTAACCTCGACAAAGTAGTGACTAGGAAATGGCTAGTCACTCACAAATTACATGTACGAAATAATAATACCAAAAAATAGGAATAGAAATAAAGAAGTAAACTCATATAAATGAACTCGAAGGTCAACTACCAGAGGGTCCCAGAATAACATAATCTCATATCATAATGCCGAGAATAAGCTCTACAGACACAAACAACTACAACACACCAAGATCGTTGCGGCATGCAACCCGGTCCCACGTTTCAACATAATATCTTTTACAACGTACAACTCATTTCCAATATCAAATCATATCATTTCCTGTTCCGTTGCGGCGTGCAACACTATCTCCCAATATTAATTTATTTTAGTACTGTTGCGGCATACAATCCGATTCCCAATATCAATTTATTAACATAAATAACTCAACACCACTGTTTACGAGATATGAACAGAAAAGAGAAGGAAATGCGCGGAACATTAAAGAACTGCCAATAGAAACGAAGAATATCCAACACCTCGTAATCCCAAACCTTGACGATTCATCAATACAAGAATAGCTTAATGGCTCACGTAATCAAAATAACATAATAGAACATAATAGAGTGCATCAAGTAATATAAGGACAATAATAGCAAGTAAAATCATGTGAGATTGAGAATATATAATTAAGGCAAATAGGAAGATGTAGCAGGTAAGCAGAGACTGACTGAAAATGAGCAAATCAAAACAAGAATTAACAAGTAAAGATTAGATATCAGTAAGAATATGTAGAAATCAAAGCATATAACAAGAGATAACATGGAATAAATGAAGGCATGGAAGTAAATACGCGATCCCACATGTTTAATCCCATGACAGTGCATATACACTCGTCACCTCGCATATACGTCATTTTCCCACATAATTTACATAAGAAATAGTCCAATTAGTCCTAATTCCCTCAAGCCAAGGTTATACACAACACTTTCCTCGTTGCGCAACCAACTCAACAATCACCCACAACTTTTCCTTTCGAACAAGCTGATGGTAGGCTGTAATCTTGTGTTTTAGTCTCTTTTTACATTCTAATTTACTGCACTTTAATTGAGTTTGAGCGTTAATTGCTAGTGTTTTGCACTAATTATGTGTTTTATGCCTTATAGGGGTGATTCTAAGCTATGTAGATGTTATGAAACTAATTCGAGCTAATTGGAGCTTTGAAGTCTAAGTAAAAGCACAAAGGAATAAACTAGAATCGTGTTCGGAGGTCGAGGATCACTCCTATAATGTCTAAGATGTGTCACAAACAAGTTAAAGGGTTTGGATTGCTTTATGTTTTCCTTTAACTTAAACATTGTTATGATGAATTACTCTATATCCATGGAGTAGTTATCTTTAGGGTTTGATGGATTTTGTGTATTGATACTTGTTTGTGGATAACTAACTCTAGTTTTATGTATTGAAATCGTTTTGGATGTTTTAATCGTTGCATCTATATACACTTGTTAATGTAATCGAGAGAGGCATAACTTGTGAGATCTTTGCGTTATATTTTGTTGATTGATGTCTTAAATTATTCTTAGTAATCGGAAGAGGCTAGTTGAATTGTTGATTAAACATAGTTAGGAAAATAATCGAGAGAGGTTCTCCTAAAGACCAATGCACTACGAATTCTTGCATATATTCACATGCTTAAAATTGGTTTATCTTGTGAGGTTGAGACTTAATCGAGAGAGGAGTTTCTACTAATCAATTGAACTAATAACTAAGTGAATTCGAGAGACTCACTTGAATATTAGAAGTGAATTATCTAGAGTTAAATCCCAAATATTTATCTTGCACCTATCCTATAAACCTTATTTTCTCCCAATTGATAACTTTCTTTGCTTAATACTTGCGTTGATTGTCATTAGTCAATAGTTTAGACTCTTAGTTAATTCTAGTTTAAATCACATAAATCTCAATTGTTGATCATATTAGATAGCAATAAAACTATAAACTACGATAATAACTGTTTAACCCTAATCCCTGTGGATACGATATTTTAAATTATTATATTCGACTAGCGAGCATATTTTAGTGTATGTTTTGCGCTCGTCACAAGTCTCAAAGCCAACCAAATCTAGCTAAATATCGTTCAAACAATTCAAAATAAGCTTTAGAAACTATCCACAAGTGAAAAGCATTCGATCTTTAATGAAAGTGAGAAAAGTCAACAAAAGTCAACCCCGGGGCCGCTTGGTCAAAAATGGAGATTCGGACCAAAACCCGATTACTCATTCACCCCCGAGCCCGATTATGTAATTTTTTTTCAAAATTCGACCTCAATTTGAGGTCTAAATCTCAATTTTATAAAATTTCAAATCTTTAATTTCTACAATAGAAATCCTAGATTTGATGTTAATAATACATGAAAAATAATGAAAAATTGAAAGAAAGTGGATTAAAGTTCTTTCCAATAATTTTGGGAAGAAGAAATTCTTGAAAAATAGCTTCTAGAGTATTTAGAGTTGAGAAATGGTGTAAAATGTGCTAAGTACCATTTTTCCTCTTTTACCCAGTTGCAGATGTCGCAATTGCGATATCTTGTTCGCAGTTGTGAGCTCTGCAAATGCGAAACACAGGTCGCAAATGCGAACTGTGAGTCAGAAGCCCCGATGTCGCAAATGCGATAAATTTCTTGAAAATGCGAAGGTACCCCATCGCAAATGTGCCCAAAAGCTTCGCAAATGCGTAGCTCACCCATGTTGCTTGTGATCGCAAATGCGACCATTATGTTTGCAAAAGTGAACAATGACAGTTCGCACAAGCGAACCCATTCCTCGTAAATGTGAGGTCACCCAGCCCAGGCCCCTCTCGCAAATGCGAGCCATACCTTGCAATTGCGAGATCTACAACAGCCACCAGAAACAGGCAATGCACCAGCAATCCTCAAACTATCCAAACTCATCCGTAATGCATTCGAAACTCACCCGAGCCCCTCGGGCTCCAAACCAAAAATCACACAAGTGTAATAACATCATATGAACTAGCTCACGCGATTAAAAAACCAAAATAACATCCAGAACCACGAATCAGATATCAAAACACATGAAATTCAAAAGGGAACTCAAGAGTAGCTAGAAACACAACCAAGCGTCCGATTCCTATCAAACCAACTGGGAATTACACTAAATTTTGCAGACACGTTTCAAATAGAAAAACAGACTTATTCCAAGTTCCAAAACCAAAATACAAACATGATAACCATAAAGTCAACCTACGGCCAAACCTAGGGGATTTCCAAACATTCAAATTGCTTACTTTTGGCAAAATGAGTCAAATCAACCTAGGGACCTCCGAATTCAATTCCAGGCATACGCTCAAATCCAAAATTACAATACCAACCTATCGGAATCATCAAAAGAGCGATCCGGGGTCGTCTACTCAAAATGTTGACCGTACTCAACTCAAGTTAGTTTTAAAGCCAAAAATCACATTTTCTTGAAATGTTAACGATGGAAATCACGTAAAAACTTTTGGAAAAATTTCTTGGACCATGCACACAAATCAAGAAGTATTAAATGAAGCTAATGGAGGTCTCAGAGCACATAAATAAAGGCTAATTCTCAAAATGACCTATCAGGTCGTCACAAGAAAATTATAGGATGAATTACTTGGGAAAATTACAGTTGCTTTGTCATGTTTTGAAGAAGAAAAAATTTTCTTTGTATGAATGGTTGTTAGTGATATAACCTTGACTTGCCTCTTTCGCTTCAGATTACAGTTATGCATTCATTCCTCGCACTTCTGCCTTTACCCTTATGTGCAAATACTAACTGGATTTTCCCTTTTATTTTGCATGAGTACCCTGGGCCAATGGAGTTCACTTTGAACACTATTGTCCTCATTGCGTTACTATTACTGATGTCTGCTGCTGATTTTAAATCGATGGGTCTGATTCTTTGTCAGCCCATTACAAGAGTCTAGCCTCCTAACTTTATATCACTGCCATTTATTAGTCCCAGTTGTATACTTGTGTTATGAAACTAATGCTAATATTATATGTTCTTATCTTTACTTTGATTGATTACCTAGGAAATAATCTTAGTATAAACTAATCATGTTGGACATAAGGCAAACACAAGGTAATAAGACTGACAGCTTGTAACTTGTGCACATGATAACCATTTAAAGAGTTTTCAATTGATCATTTAGGCAAAACTAGAAACGAAATATATTGGAAGTAAGACACGGGGCATTTGCAGCCATACCCTGTATTTGTGCCAACTTTTAACCTGTGTCCTATTTTTAAAAATGATTGATTTGGTAGCCAGCTGACAAAAAAATCGTAATAATATGACAATTACACCCCTGACAAAAGATATAAAATCTACATCATGCATTAATCGCGTGAGATCTCCTCCTCCTCTCACCTTGAGGCTAAAACTTCATGCTAATGTAGCATGAAGTTGTTTCATGTTGAAACTAAAATTTCATGCTAATATAGCATTAAGTTGTTTCAAATTGAAGCTAAAACTTCATGCTAATGCATGCTGAAGTTATTTATCCTGCAGTCTAAAGTTTTGTCACGAGTTTTATTCGAAACTTCAGTCTAAACATGCTGAAGTTATTTAGTTCATTTGCTAAAATTTCAGACTAAACATGCTGAAGTTATTTAGTTCATTTGCTAAAACTTCAGACTAAACATGCTTAAGTTTTTTAGTTCATTTGCTAAAATTTCAGACTAAACATGCTTACGTTTTTGTCTTGCAGTATGTAATTTTCTAATGAACTTTTGCTAATGCATGCTGAAGTTATTTAGTTCATTTGCTAAAATTTCAGACTAAACATGCTTAAGTTTTTAGTTCATTTGCTAAAGCTTCAGACTAAACATGCTTAAGTTATTTAGTTCATTTGCTAAAACTTCAGACTAAAGATGCTTAAGTTTTTGTCTTGCAGTATTAATTTTCTAATGAGTTTTTGCTAATGCATGCTGAAGTTATTTCGTTCATTTGCTAAAATTTCATACCAAAACATGCTGAAGTTTCGTCATGCAGTCTACAGTTTTGTCATCAGTTTTATCCGAAACTTCAGTCTAAGCAAGCTGAAGTGTTTTAGTTCATTTGCCAAAATTTCAGACTAAACATGCTTAAATTTTTGTCTTGCAGTATGTAATTTTCTAATTAGTTTTTTTTTAATGCATGCTGAAGTTATTTAGTTCATTTGCTAAAATTTCATACCAAAATATGCTGAAGTTTTACCCTGTAGTCTACAGTTTTATCAATAGTCTTTTATTAAAGAAGGGCAAAATCGCCTTTTTAAAATGCATTTAACAAAAAAATGGGTACGGATGCAAACAGAAAAATAAAACGGGTATAAGTTAAAAATGGGCGATCAAATAGGGTGCCCCATGCAATTTTTACGTAAGACACGCAGGTAGAATACAATCTGGACCCGATTTTCACAAAGATAAAAAGTTATTTTGGAAATCGAATAACCTTGCTCAAACAATTCCTTTAAACACGGCTAAGGTATACGGATATTTCACACGTTATTTTTAGTTTACAAAAGTTTAAGTATTATTATAAACTCATATTTTGATTACCTTTTGCATCAGAAAGCAACTTTAATTATTTTGGAAGCAATTTATAGTATAGTCTTTAATTAAATACTCCTTTACAAACTATTTTTGAACCTGTTATCTTTCAACAAATTAACGCCTAAACACCTTATAACTTTAAGATTAAGGAACTACTTTAGTGTAGATTTATGCCTAACACCTTCCCCTTAGAATAACCAGAACCCTTACCTAGATTCTCACTAGTTTAGTGGACCATCAGGATGTTGATCTTTATCTGACATATAGGTACCTAGTATACCTTTAAATATTAGGTGGCGACTCTTCTTTTATTAACCTCAAAGGAACCAAAAGTTGTGTTTTGTTTTAACATGTGCAAATTAGGGTGCAACAAGAAATAATGAGTTGCACGAAGAGTTTTCCGTGCTTGTGAGAACGAGTGATTGTGCACGAAGGGTGTTTTCGTGCTTTCTTTTTACATATCAATATCATTGTAGGAAGGGTCTTACCATGATTGAGAGGAAAAGAGAATATGCGTGAAGGGTGCTTTCGTGCTTGTTATTATATTGTGTTTGTGATAATGAGACTAAAAGTACGAAGGGTGATGCCATATCTTTTGTTAGTATTGTTTTTTCTTTATTTTGCTATACGGATTGAGGATATGGCTATGTTGCTTCATGGTTATCTTTGAAAGGTTTGTTCAGAGTTGCTTGTGGAAGCATAAGTTGTGGTTTACTATAGTAGTATCTTCCTTTATTTTATCGTTCTATATCTCCTTATTATACTTGTTATCTCTCTCACATATTATCATCTTTCTTGCTATTTTACTTATTATCTCATCTCATTGTTTCTTGTTATTTCACGTTATTACTCGTTACATAACTGTACATGCTTATATGTTGGTGTCTTGTATTAGCCTCGTCAGCCTTGGCTCAACACTTACGGAGTACATTGGGTCAGTTGTACTCATACTACACTTTCGCACTTCTTCTGATGATTTTAGTCCTAGTTTCGGTGTTACATAGAGGAGAGACTAGCTAGCTGGTTGAGCAGACCCGAGGTAGTACTGCACTCTCGTTCGCAAGCCTTAGATTCACCCATGTCATATTTTTATTACTCTTTATTTATTTCGAACAGTGTACCATTATTCCAGACTGTGTATTTAGTTGAGTTTGTAGACGCTCATGTACTCAGTGACTCTAATTTCTGGGAGATGTTAGATGGTTATGGGTTTCAGACTTGATTTAGTTTTCCTGAATTTTATCTTTCATTTATAGTATTTTGTTATTTACGTTTTGCTTTTCCTTTATTGTTGCTATTGTTGGCTTGCCTAGCAAGTGGCGTTAGGCGCCATCACGATCCCCTTGGTTTGGAATTTGGGTCGTGACAAGTTTCAGAGCACTAGGTTGCATATGTCTCACGAGTCATGAGCAAGCTTGATAGAGTCTTGAGGATCGTTACACAGATGTTTCAACTTATCATCTAGAGGCTACTAGGAAACTGTACTTTCTTTCTTTCTCTATCGTGCGGCTTTGTTATATCCTAAAGTTTGAATCTTCGATCTCTTTTTCTCTCAAAGATGGTGAGGAAATATGCTTCGACTGAAGGTGATTAAGAGCTACAGCCCTAAATTGCAGCCACTATTAGGGGTAGGGGCTGGGGCAAGGGCAGAGGCAGAGACACATGCAGAACTCAGCCTAGAGTGCACGCAGCAACACCCAAAGTCATGCCTCAGATAGCTCCAGAGGAGGAGATTCCAATTCAGGTCGAGCTGATAGGACCAACTTAGGTCCCAGATGGGTTCATTGCTACGCAATGCTTCAGGATGCCTTAGTCTGCATGGTCGGATTCATGGAGAGTATGGCCCAGGACGGAGTATTTCCCATGGCACCAACCACTTCTCAGGCTGGGGGAAGAGTTCAGACTACCACTACACATACCACAGAGCAGATGGCCCATGATTATCAGACCTTAGGAGTTCTACCCGTTGGGGTGGTTTGGTATATTATAGCCGCACAGCCCGATGATATGCCCACGGTGTCAGTTGATGTGAAGAGGTTCGACAGGTTTACCAAGTTGTCTCCTCCACACTTTAGCGGTGCACCTTCAGAGGATGCCCATGACTTCTTGGACCGTTGCCATGAGATTTGCACATCCTAGGACTAGTTGAGTCCAATGGAGTTGATTTCATAGTCTTTCAAATGCATGGTTCAACAAATAGGTGGTGGTAGGTTTTTTAGCTGGGCAGGCCAGCAAAATCACCTCTTCTTACGGAGGCTTAGTTTTCATAGTTGTTCTTAGTGAACTTTATTCCCCTCACTCAAAGAAATGAGCTACGCAACCAGTTTGAGCGCCTTCATCAGGGTAGCATGATCATCACCTAGTATGAGACTAGATTTTTTTATTTGTCTTGCCATGCAGCTATCCTGATTCCTACTGAGAGGGAGAAGGTGCAGAGGTTCATAGAGGGTCTTACCCATGGCATCATGCTCCATATGGCTAGAGAGGCTGAGACCAAGACTTCTTTTACTCAGGTACTAGAGATTGCCTGGAGGATTGAGCGCAATAGAGGTCAGGTGAGAGAGACGACCTCTGATAAGAGGCCTCATCATTTTGGTGGTTTAAGTGGTGCCTCGTCAGGAGGAAGGGGTTCCTTGGATAGAGTCAATTCTATCAGGCTGGTATAGTTAACACTACAATGTCACACATGGCACATCAAGCAGCCATAGTGCTTATGGACCTCATTCCGAGCATCTAGCATTCAGTGCATCTCTAGCTCCTGCTAGTGCACCTCCAATAAAGAGTTACCATGGTGGTTATTCGGGTTGTCAAGTACAGCTCCAGGTTCAGCAATCACATTAGCAAAGGGCTTGCTATGTGTGTGGGGATTTGAGTCATATCACAAGGTTTTGCTCTAGATCACAGAGTAGTATGACACAACAGTGTACTCATGCCATAATTCTGGTACTGGTTTCTACACCACCTGCTCAGTCAGATAGAGGAGGGGGTCAGGTAGCCAGAGGTGGAGGCTAGCCAATTATAGGTGGAGGCTAGTTAGTGAGAGGTCATCCTAGAGATGGAGGACAGGTTGGTGGGGCTTAGCCCCATTGTTATGCATTCCCATCTAGGCCTGAGGCGGAGTTGTCCGATGCAGTTATTACAGGTATTATCTTAGTCTGTCATAGATATGCTTCGGTGTTGTTTGATCCGAGTTCTACATATTCTTATGTGTCTTCATACTTTGTATCCCACTTGAGTATGCCTCGTGATTCTCTTTATGTTCCTGCTTTTGTGTCCACGCCCGTTGGGGATTCTGTAGTAGTATATTAAGTGTACTGGTCTTGTGTTGTTACTATTAATGGTTTTGATACTATGATCTCTTGTTGTTGGATATGGCAGATTTTTGAGGTTATTCTAAGTATGGATTGGTTGTTCCCATATCACGCCATCTTAGATTGTCAGGCCATGATTATAACTTTACCATGTTGGGGTTGCCCAAATTAGAGTGAAGAGGGACCCCCATTCATTCTACTAGCAGAGTGGTCTTATTTTCGAAGGCTTAGCGTATTGTTGAGAAGGGGTTCTTAGCATATTTGGCTTGCATTCACGATTCTAGTGCAGAGGTTCTTTCTATGGATTTAGTGCGGAGGTTCTTTCTATGGATTTAGTGCGGGCTGTGAGGGAGTTCCCAGAAGTATCTCCTACATATTTATCGGGCATGCCATCTGACAAGGATATCGAATTTTGCATTGATTTGGTTCTGGGAACTCAACTATTTCTATCCTACTGTACCGTATGGCTCTAGCTGAGTTCAAAGAATTGAAGAATTAGTTGCAGTATTTGCTTGATAAAGGATTTATTAGACCGAGTGTTTCACCTTGGGGCGTGTCAATGTTGTTTGTTAAGAAGGACGGATCGATGGGGATGTACATCGAATATCGACAGTTGAACAAGGTTACCATCAAGAATAAGTATCCGTTACCTAGGATTGATGATTTGTTTTACCAGCTTCTGGGTACCAAGGTATTTTCCAAGATTGATTTGAGATCGGGCTACCATAAGGTGAAGATTAGGGCATCAGATACTCTTATGAGAGATTTTAGGACCCGATAGGGTTATTATGTGTTTCTTGGTGATATCATTTGGTTGACTAATGCTCCAACAACCTTCGTGGATTTGATGAACCGAGTGTTCAAGCCTTACTTGGATTCCTTTGTGATTGTTTTTATTGATGATATTCTAGTTTAATCTCATAGTAGAGAGGGGCATGAGCAACATTTACGGATTGTACTTCAAACTTTGAAGGACCGCCAACTTTATGCCATGTTTTTGAAGTGTGAGTTCTGGCTAGACTTATTTGCCTTCTTGGGACATGTTGTGTCTTGTTATGGTATCAAGGATGATCCTAAGAAGATTGAGGAAATTCAAAGTTGGCCACGACCTACTTCAGCTACAGAAATTCGGAGCTTCGTGGGTTTGGCGGGCTAATATCATCATTTTATGGAGGGTTTTTATCTATCGCAACCCCATTGACAAAGTTAACTCAGAAAGGCGCTCTTTTCAGATAGTATTATGAGTGCAAGGAGATCTTTCAGAAGCTCAAGACTGCCTTGACTACAACCACAATATTAGTGTTACATAGCAATTCAGGGCCTTATACTATATATTGTGATGCTTCACGTATTGGACTTGGCGCAATATTGATGCAGAATAGTAGGATGATTGCCTATGTGTCTCATCAAATGAAGATCCATGAGAAGAAATATACTATGTATGATTTGGAGCTGGCATCTATTGTACACGCGCACAAGATTGGAGGCACTACTTGTACGACATGTTGATGAGTAGTGATTTTACCACTTATTTTAGTCTCTTTTCTTTAAATTTTATTTCGTTTAATTATAAGATGAGGTAATTTATGGTATGCATTGCTAAATTTTTAGGTACAATGAGTCTTGAGGAGAATTGAAATCAAATAAAGTGGAATTGAGCAATAAATAGTTGAAGAAGTGCAAAAATTGGTTCGAGTGGTTTCGCACCTGCAGGGAAATTTCCGCTTCTGCGGACTCGCATCTGTGACTACCTATCTGCATCTGTGAATGGGAGCTGTTACACTGATATCACATTTGCGAGTGAATTCCCGCATCCGCGGAGGTGCTTCTGCACAATATGTCTGCACCTGTGTGTGCACTTCTGCGCTTCAGAGTCCGCATTTGCGGTGTAGCCAATTTCCACAAGACTCGCATATGCGATGATTCCTCTGCACGTGTGGTTAATGGGCTTTAGATCTAGGTAGATTTGCCATTTCACAATATCCTAATTAATTTCACCTCATGATGTCCAAATCCACACCTCAAAGAGTAAGCGGACACGGTCGCATGCACTATAATTTACCCAACTATGAGTCCGGGTCGAATTCCACAGAGAACAATATGTAGGTGATTAGGAAAATAAGAGAATTATCTCTTATTTTGCTAAGCCAAACACTAATAAAGGTGTTTTGAGAAAATGTTATAACTAAATGCAAAAATATAAACTAACCTTGAAAGCAAGTAAAATGATCAATTGCTAAAAGCATGGATACATAGGGAATTATACTCAAGTAGCGATCCAATGTATTTCATGATTTTACAAATATGAGTGAGTTTATGTTAATTAGCGTCGGATAATAGTTTTATATTAGCTTATTTTAAAGGCTAATAAGACTTCCTAATTTAATTATCCCTAAAATAATTAAGAGGATTAAGTTCACCCGAATATGGCTACAAGTAGTTCAATCCTATCCCTAGGTAGTATCTATAAAATAAGGGTTAACGCTTCAAGTTATTGTTAATTAATATTTTTCAACCCCAACTTACCTTTACCAAGTTTAATTCAAAGTTAATGGGCGAGTCCTAGGGTGAGCTAATCTCTTTGAAAACATTAAAGAACAAGAATAATTAAAGAAACAATTAACTCACTTCAATATTAATGAAAATCATTCAATACATAAGCACAACAAGAGGTTTAATTCAAACTTTTATAATGAATATTCCCATAAAAGGGATTCAAGTAATGGAATAAATACACCACACTTAGATATTCAATACAAAGCAAGAAAATGAAGAAATGAGTAAAAATGGGTAAGAAAATCTCAACCAAAGTCTTCAAATCTTCAACTCCCAAGTGTGTGTGCAAGAACCCTAGCTCCAAGTTTGTATTTTTGTCCAAGGATATGCCAGAGACAGCCAAAGATGTGTTTCAAATGATCTTGGTCGTGTATTTGGGGGTTTGAGATAAAGAGAATGTGAAATGCCAAGTCTGTCCAGAGCCGAAGCCTGTTGGCCGCACCTGCGGAAGAATCATCGCAGGTGTGGCTCCGCAAATGCCGAATTTTACTTGTAGATGCGAGTCTTGTGGAGAACTGGCTACTCCACAGGCAGACATGTCTCGTCAGAAGCGGCTTCGCAAATACGTATTTCTAGCGCAGATGCAGATGGCCAAACGCAGGTGCGATCCCAGTGGAATATTGGCAATTCTGCAGATGCGGGCATCTTCTCTTAGATGCGAACAGTGTTCCGCATAAGCGAGATCACTGAATGTATTTTCACCTCTTCAACTCACTTTTGCTCAATTCCATTTCATTTGATTTCAATTCTATTCAGGACTCATTGTACCTGAAAATCTAATAATGCACACCATAAATTACCTCATCTTATAATTAAACGATACAAAAACTAAAGAAAAGAGACTAAAATAAGTGGTAAAATCACCACTCATCAACACCCCCAATTTAAACTTTTTGCTTGTCCTCAAGAAAATCAAAACCAAAAATTCAATGAGGCTCAACCATTTAAAGCACAATTAGCATCACCGTTATTTCCAAATCACATTTTCCAATTAAGCACAACTTTTATGGTTTGGTTGGTACTAATAATTGGGCTATAAACATGTGAACTTTAATTAAATAACTCCCTCATTTAAAAACACAACCTCAAGAATGCAATTCAGTTTCAAAATAATCAAGTGATAACAACCATGCCTCAAGAAGTGACTTAAAAACACTAGTCTACTAAATATGCTCATTTTACTCAATTTGGAATATATTAATGTCACCAATCCATCATAATCCATATTTTCTTACAAAAACGAAAGTCCCAAAATCACCATATTTACAACAAATACACAAGGGACAAATGCACAAAGCCACTCACTCTCAACATAAAATTTCAAGTGTTAACAAATATAATGCCATAAGCTTGCCCTTATTTTATTTCGCCGCCAATTTAAGAACATTCGATTGGAGATCCCATAAGGACTTTTTAAGCATGTAATGTAGGCTTAGAGAAGGGTAGGATAAGAATTTGGGATAAAAGTGACTACACCCTCCCTGAACACTACTCACATTTGTCTTTCTTTTTGCACTTTGCTTTTTAAAAAAATACATAGCCCTTATTGACCTCTAGTTGCCAACATTGAACCACCTTGAATTTCGTAACTACCCTCTAGTTGTGCTTCCTTTCTAATTTTCTCAAGACTCCCCTTGTTTTATATAAATATGTTTTTGCATTTGTTTTGGATCTTGAGTGTTTTCATGTTACACAACTTCGAGGTATTTGCTTTTACACACAATATGCATCTTCACCATTTACCAATTGAAACTAACACCCCTAACTTAGACTTTTAGCCTCATTCATAACATTCAAAAAAGGACGGGTTCAAAAGAGGGAATTATTTCACAAAAGGGTAAAGGTTTGTAATGTAGTAGCCAAAAAAAGGTTAAAGTCTCAAATGGGGTTAACTAATGATAATATTTATGCAATAGAACTACGGTCGAAAGGCTAAAGAAGTTTTTTCAAAGATCACAAAGAATGTCTAAGGTCATCCCTCCAACTAAACATAATTAAGATTAGCATTAAAAGATCAACCAGGCAAGTTCTAGATGATAAAAGTAAGTACAAGAATGTATTATCAAAAACTAACACACATGGCACATGAACTAGTCAAGATGGATCAATTCCACTTATTAATATGAAAAACTAGATCAATATCATGCCAACTAGTGGGCAATGAGTCACAAAATGAGCCAAAAAGTTATCACAAAAATTATTCTTTCCCGTGCCTTTTACTTTTTCAAATTTTCAACAAACAGCTTCGGAGGGGTATTCTCAATTCACATCTCACATGAAAAATACTAATTTTATTATTATCAAACAATCCAAAAGTCATACTTAAACAAGACTCATTCCCTTAAGAAAGCTGTCACGCTATCCGTAATACAAAAAAGTCACTCGGTTCAACACAAAAATATTCCTCGGGAAAGAACCGTGGCATAAATAAAACCCAAAGAGATTTATTGACAAGTATATTACTACTAAATAAAGAAAAATAAAATAACTAAAAACTACTAAAGAAAATAAAATAACAAAAGTGACTAATTCGCAAATATATCACCAATCACAAACTAAGCCCGACAAGGGCATATGATCATTCACAATAGTAAAACAGTTCTGACAAGGGAACAAATTATCCATACAAAATCATAAGCCCGACAAGGGCAAAAGTCAAGCATAGATGTACAAATAAAGTATACTTCCTAATTTCACCCCAGATAAAAACAATGCAATGTCCTTACTGCATAATATCATAATAAAATAAGAGTTGTTTCAGGGTTTCCTTGAGGTCTGCATCAGACTAGCAAATTACAGGAAAAGGCTCATCACTGCTATGTAGAGCTCTGGGCCTCATCATCACCGGCATCATCCAACAAGAAAGAATACTATTAACTATTATCGTCGTCTTTAATCGATATCTTCTTGTTCGGCTGCCCCCATTTGAATATGGCCTTGATGCCTCTCCACATCTTTACCATGAACTTGCCTTTATTCTTGTTTTTCTCTTTCTCCTTCGTGAATTCAACTTGAAGATCGATATGTGCCTTGGCCATATGCCTGTAAGCTACCTCAAGCCTGCTAACAGAAGTTGCTAACTTCTCCTGAGACTCCGCCTGCTTTTTCTGAGCCTCCAAATAGATCTTCATTTCATCTCTAGTAGTCAGAAATAGGTTGGGAATGCGAGGGTTCCACTAGGGATCTGTGACACTAAGTCATGAATGGACACAAGCTGGGAATTAAGCATCCCAAATGGTCCCTCGGGCAGTGTTTCCTGTGAGGACTCTGATCCGACAACTGTGGTGATTTTGCGCTTCTTACTCTTTATTGCATTACCCTCTTCTGTTACTCTTAACGGATGCAAGGGTTTGTCGGCCGGTAACCAACGATCGGTGCTACGCACATCAACATCTGCCCACCGGCACAACTCTGTGATCAACAAAGGGAACATCAAGCGTGGACTATTTTGTAGAAGGTACTCTGTCAGCTCCTAAATGATATAATAACCGACATTCACAAGAATTCCATCAAGTATGCATGCAATCATCAGGGCTCTGACATATGGAACAACAGAGATATTACTATAAAGTGAAACTCTGCTACAGATTATGTACAACCACATCTTGGCCTCAGCTATGAAATTAATGGATTTTAAGCCCTTCATCTTGTTGGTCCAGTTCACTCACTTGTCTGAGAGATAAAGTTGAGACACTAGCCAATCTCCATTGGAGCATGTATCTTTTTCTCACATCGGCTCAAGTGGATGGCTTGGAAGCCCATAGATATCATTAATTTGCTCAGGTCCAAATCACATTGTTTTGCCCTTTATGATGTGTTCTGGGTTGTTGAAGTTTGTACGCTTAAGATTTGCATAGAACTCGTGTACCACTTCCTCATTGGCATCGCACGGAGTAGGCATGAAACAAGTCCAATAAGTGGTTTGTAGATGGCCATTGAAATCTGGAAGTAGCTCGACCAATCTTTCCCCGGAGATCCCTTATTCAAGTAGGACCTTCTTTGTAAGAAGGTTGTCACGGTATCGGCGATGAAAATCAGCGGACATGAAATGATCAGTGTCATACTGTTCTTCCACAACATCTACTTCAATTTCAAGGTCATGTGCCGTATTTTCGTTCATGTTTGGGTCCAATTTTGAAGCTCAAAATACCTAAAAATCAAAACCAAGTTAGTCGGGCATTATAATCATGTTAAGCAATTCAAAACACTGCAATTAGGCTAAAGAATCAAAGTCTAAAGGGCCCAACAAGCCATATTCTCAAAGCTACTAATTTTGCATTTTCTGCCCAGTCATCGCACCTGCAGAAAAATCATCGCAGGTGAGATTCTGCTTTTGCGGAAGTTTTCTGCTTCTGCATTCTTTCACTACTCAGTTGATTCCACACCTGTGGAAAATCATCTCAAGTGTCGGGCCACATCTGCAGCCTTTTTTTCGCTTTTGCGGTGTTCATGAGAATTTTCAAAGCACAAAAACTGCCATCTTTTTAAAATTCAAATAACTTCTTTAGCACATAATTTATACTCAAGATTTCTAAATTTTTTGCACTACATGATTACCCGACTTGATTACACATGATTTCAAGGCACTTAGCACATACATTTCTCTTGGACAAATCCTCGAACACTTAGCAAGCAACGAGAGAGTTTTGATTCCTAAAAGTAATTAGGTACTCAGACTTTCCCATTTTGTGGTTGAACAACACCAAGCACACACAGCTAAGCTCAACCAATTTTCATCACCCCTAAAACTAACATTTATATAGAGGGGAAAAGGGATTGTGGGAAAACAACTATGGAGAAGAAGTAGAAAAAACAATAAGAGAAGAAGAAAATATAAATAGAAGAGGGAGAGAGAGGAAGAGTGTAGGTGAGTTTCTTGTGTGTGAGCAAGAGAATGCGAGCAATAGAGTGATAAGAGTAGTTGTGTGCAAGAGATGGGAAGAGTTAGAGTTTGGGAGAAGAGGGTTTAAAATTTTACCTATTGAAGAAGGGATGGCTGTTTAAACTTACCTGACGAGCCGCATCTGTGATGTTTAGAGCGCTTCTGCGGAGCCGCTTATGCGATAAGCAGACCGCTTTTGCACAAAACGCGCATCTCCGATCTTTTTCTCGCTTTTGCAGTTCCGCATCTGCGTGATTATTTTTGCAGATGCGGTTGCCCCAGAAATCTGATAGACATAACTGTGTAGCACTATTTTGGTATGTTTCCAACATCGCAAACTTCTTAAATCAACTCCAAAAAATATAAAACTTGGCAGATTAGTCAAAAATAATATAGTAAACTATTCTACAAAAAAGAAAATTTAAAAATGACTTAAAAATTTAAAAATGATGGGTATGTGCTTAACCAATGTGCGATCGCATGCATGGTCTCATAACCGTTCTGCGGTCCGCAGAATTGACCTTCAACGGCATTTTTGAGCGACATTTTCATAGGAACTTTGACTATTTCCCGACCAATATGATGTCTGCATAACCATTATGCGGTCGCGTTTTTGGCTGCAGAAAAGCAACTGAAGCTTAGCTACTTTTTCTTCACTTTCTCTACGCTCTAAGACAGACACATCAAAGTGTTCAACAACAACAAATAAACCTACAAAAACAAAAATCTAACAGAAGAATTTCTAAAAATTGAAAATTTTAAAAAATTACTACAAAATCAAAAACGATGGGTTGCCTCCCACCAAGCGCCACATTTAACATCGTGACACGGTGCAAATCAACTTTATCACTTTTTTCGCCACTTGGAGGATATGAATTAGGCACCTAACTTGGACTCAAGTTTGTGACCACGAGCGGCAGGGGTGGTAAGTGATGATCAAGCCAAACATCGATTTCATCATTTTGCATTTCTTGGCTTTCTTTAGAGAAATGTCATTTTGCATTCTTGAACATTCAAATTGTAAGAGGTATGGCTCTTGTCTTCCTTATTTTCACTCCCACATGAAATCACATGGCTCAATTTCCATATCACCATAAAATTTCAAAGTTGAAAAATGTTTAGAATGAGATAACAACCTCCCAACTTTCAGCCTTTTCCGTATTTTGACATTCTCTTTTCCCCCCGAACTAGAGTCAATTTCGACCATCTTTCAATTACGCCAGTTGACTCTAATTCTATTTTTTTCTTGGAATCACCAATAAGCATGGAGTCGGTTGGCGAATGTTCAAATCTTGATTCAAGCTCCCAGCCATTTTTTAGACTATTTTCCAAAATCTCCTCTAAGTCTTTTTGCTCTTTGTTTCCTTCTTCAAGTAGGCACTTCATCATGAGTTTGAACTCTCCGCTTTGCCCATGATCATTTTCTTCCGCTTTGAAAGCCCTATAAATATCACAACCAAGAATAGAAGCATCATAGTGGGGGTTCGGGGAGGGGAAGAACAAACAAGCACAATTGCCCAAATGACCATTTTGACCACCACACCTATCACACATACTCCACTCATGGGTTTGAGATTGTGCGCACAATCCGCCCGTGGGAGAATTTAAGAATTTTTATCACGAGTGTGGTCCTCCACAATAAAGACAAGGGTCATCAAAGTATGAACAACCACCATCCGACTAATTTTTATTATGTGATGCCATTTTAAAAAACTACAAAAATAAACATGAAAATAAACGAGGTAAGAAAACTAACTACATAAATATTCACAAGTTTGGATAAAAGCACGTACACTTACTTCTCAAACAACCTAAATGCGCCAAAATGTTCCCCGGCAACAGCGCCAATTTGGATGACGTCCAAATCTACTTCTCAAAGAGTGAGCATAAATGATCTTTGGAAGTTTTTGAAAGGAAATAAAAGCTTTGGAGCTAGGGTTCTTGCATACACACTTGAGTATTGAAGATTTGAAGTCTTTGGATCATATTTTCTTACCCATTTTTACTCATTTTTTTATTTCCTTGTTTTGTATAGAATATCTAAGTGTGGTGTTTTTATTCCATTACTTGAATCTTATTTATAGGAATATTCATTATTAAAGTTTGGATTTAATCTCTAGTTATGCTTATGTATTGAATAATTTTTATTAATATTAAGGTTAGTTATTCTTTCTCTAATTATTCATGTTCTTTAATGTTTTCAAAGGGATTAGCTAACCATAGGACTCGCCCATTAACTTCGAATTAAATTTGGAAAAGGTAATTTGGGGTTGGAAATGATTAATTAATAAGAACTTGAAGCGTTAATCCTCATTTTATAGATTCTACCTAGGGATAGGTTGAACTACTTGTAGTCATATTTGGGTGCACTTAATCCGCTCAATTGTTATAGGGATAATTCAAGTAGGAAGTCTTGTTAGTCTCCAGAAGAAGCTAATATGGAATTATTATCTGAGGCTAATTAACAAAAACTTTCTCATATTTGTAAAATCATGAAATACATTAGATCGTTACTTGAGTGTAATTCTCTGTGTATCCATACTTGTAGCCATTGACTAGGCCAGTCATTTCGAGTATTTTAGCCTTGTTTCCCCTATTTTATGCCCTATTTATGTGTAATTATAGTTATGTGACTTGGTGGGGTGGTTGGTTTGGTTTCGGAGAAGTTTTGGAATGAATTGGGACACTTAGTCTCAAGGTTGGAAACTTAAGTTGTAAGAGTTTTTCGGAGTTTGACTTTTATGTAGAAGACTCTGAAATAGAGTTTTGATGGTTTCAATAACTTTGTATGGTTATTTTGGACATAGCCGTATGTCCGGATGTGGATTTGGAGGTCCGTAGATTGATTTGGTGTGTTTTGTCGAAAAGTGGAAGTTAAAGGTTTGGAAGGCTGAGAGGTTTGACCGAGAGTTGACTTTGTTGATATCGAGTTCAAATTTTGGTTCTAGGAGTTGGAATAGGTCCGGTGTATCATTTGGGAATTGTGTGCCAAATTTGAGGTCATTCGGAGTTGATTTGATATGGTTTGACATGCGTTTTGGAAGTTGAAAGTTCTTTAGTTTCATTAGGCTTGAAATGGTGTGTGGTTCATGGTTTTGATGTTGTTTTATGTGATTTGAAGCTTCGAGTAGGTTCATATTGTGTTTTAGGACTTGTTGGTATGTTTGGATGGGGTCCCGAGGGCCTTGGGTATGTTTCGGGTTGAGATTCGATCAATTGTGGAGGGTGTTTTGCATATGCGGAGGGTTTGCCCGTAGATGTGGAGCCACAGGAGAGGCCATTTGCACGCAGGTGCTAGGTAAGGTGGAGTCTGGCTGGGAGCGTAGGTGTGAGGGTATTTTTGCATCTGCGAGCCCGCAGATGCGGACAAGTGAGCGCATAAGTGAAACTAGACGGAAGCTTGGGAGTCCTCAGATGTTGACATTGGATCGCCGAAGCGGTCCCGTGGGTGCGAAAAGGGATCACAGCTGCGCATGGTCGGGACTTAAATGGATATCACAGATGCGAGAATTGCAGCGTCGCAGGTGCGACTTAGTGGACCGCAAATGCGGTTTTACTGGTAGACTTCATATATTCGAGGGTTTGAGTGTTTTTCTTATTTTTGGATTTGTGGAGGTCGTTCCAAGACGATTTTTGGAGTGATTTTCATCCTAATTGATGAGGTAAGTAAAGTTTGTGATCACTTTTGATGATATATATTGCTTACCCATTAATTTTTATATCTAGTTTATGTGAATTTAATGTGAAATTTGGGGGTTTTAGACTATGTTGTTGGAGAGTGAGATTTGACGGTTTGGGGGTCGATTTTTGCTTGGAATTCATTGAAGTTGGTATGGTTGGACTTATATTTGAATGGGTGTTCAGAATTAGTGAATTTATTCGGGTTCTGGGGTGTCGGCCCGGGGTTGACTTTTTTGGGTTGACTTTGTGATTTTGATTATATTAAGTTATTTTGGCTAGATTCGAGCCGTACGGAGGTTAATTCACATGGGAAGGGCTTGTTAGAGGAGTGATTTGGCTTGCTTGAGGTAATCTTACCTAAACTTAGTTGAGGCACTAGTTGCTTGAATTATTTGTGATATTTACGTGATATGGGTGCGCATATGTGTGGGGTTTGAGCCCATGTGCGAGCACCGAGGTATTTATCTATGCTCTAGGTAGTGCTTATGCTATGACATGCCTTGAATTGATTGATAAGCTTTATGCTGCAATGTTTCTCATAATTGTAACCCTATTGTGAACTATTTGATCCATGTTTGAGGTTACACAAAGGCTAATACCCTAAATGAACTTGATAATTGCTATTTACGAAATGAAACTATTGATTTGAGCTATGATAGCACAATTTGCACATGCATACACCTTAGCATGTCAATTTTACCAGTCCAGGAGCATGAAATATAATATTCATTGATCATATACATGTATTCTTGTATATTTGCTTCTTTGTGATATGATTTGGACTGAATGCCTGTGACCACGCCGGGCAGATTGCGTTGTTATGCCTATGACTACGCTAGGCAAATATGTGATATTGAGCCTGTGACCACGCTAGGCAGATTATGATATATAGCCTGTGACCACGGGCGAAGTATGATTATTGCACGTGACCCCACCGTGTAGCGTATGGATATGGATCCTTCCCCCTAGGGTTACCCTCTCATGTTTCTCTCTTGATGGTGTACACGTGGATTGAGAAAAAATGATCAGTGGTTTGGTAGTGTATTGAAAATTCCAAGGAAAATTTGGCTAGTGTTGTTGGTTATTGCATTTCATCTTTACTTGCCATTTCCATGATTATTTACCTAATTTACTTGTATATCATCTTTGTATGCTTAATTATCGACTGAGCAAAGAACTTGATAAACTGTGTACACCAGGGTTGTTCTTTCTGTGCTTTATAACTTGATCATGTTATCGTTCTATACTTGTTGCATTCATGAACTGTACAGGTTATAACGAGTATCATTTATAATTCCTGTTGCTTTTACCACGCCGAGGTTAGTTATGATACTTGATGAGTACATGGGATCAGTTGTACTCATGCTACACTCTCTACTTAATTGTGCAGATCTAGGTGTCGGATCCAGTCATCGATAGCGGACTTTGCTAGCTGAGTTGATCACCAAGAGATGAGGTAGAGCTGCATTCTCGACCACAGTCTTGGCGTCTCTTTCTATATTGTACTATTGTCTTTATTTCAGACAATATTGCTATTTATCTTTCAGACTTGTATTCTCCATTGTTAGAGCTCATGCCTTTGTATTTACCAGTTATGGGGGATTTATCATGCATTGGCATTACTATGCTATATTAAGGTTTCATGCTTATGTTATTTCTATCATTTCTGCTTTTATGGTTCATTATTGTCATGTTCGGCCTGCCTAGCAAGTGTGTTAGGTGTCATCATGACTGGTTATGGTTTTGGGCCGTGACAAGTTGGTATCATATCCTTAGTTTAAGGATATGTTACGTTGGTTCTCGGCAAGTAAGTCTCGGGTGCCCGTCGCGGACCTCCGATTTGGGTCGTGACAAACATGGCATCAGAGCAGGTCTGTCCTAGGGATGCCTATAAGCCATGTCTAGTAGAGTCTTATTTATAGGTGTGTTGCATGCCACACTTATAAACAAGAGGTTGTGGGACATTTAGGATGGTTATCTTCTTTTCATGTTATAGATCGTGCGAAAGAGCTGAGTTGTAGGGAATCGAGTGTAGCGTATGCGTTGATGTAGGTTGTACAAAGATGTCATTGCCCAGAAGTGTTGCAGCTAGTCAGGATGTTATGGAAGGAATGGGAGGGGGTATTAGACGTACGCCCTCTATTGGGATAGATCCATTTGGGGACCAGGGTGAGTCACTCCCTCAGATAGCCCCGGTTCCACTAGTACTAGAGGAGCCGATGGAGGCTCCAGCATCACCAGCTCTACCAGTTCCACCACCGGCTGATCGGGATGTAAGAAAAGCAATACAAGTATTGATGCACTTGGTAGCCTCTCAGTATTGGCATCACCCAAGGGCCCCTAATAGTGATAGGGCCCTTGACGGGTCAGGAAATTCACAACCTAAAGAGTTCAGAGAGCGAGAGCTGTCTATATTTCCAAGAGATGATTCCGATGAGGTTAGGGGATGGACCAAGAAGGCCAGGACAATTGATAATTTCAGATGACTGCTGGGTGCTGGTAGGTTACAGCAGACTAGATTTGCACAGTGGCTTGTACATGATCAGAGTTCTCAGGTAAGACCAAGGCTAGGTTTGCTGACGTCAGTATGTTAGGATCGTGCTAGTACAGGTAGAGTGGAACCGCCCTGGCCATTGTGTCGTTAGTGTTATCGGGCTCATGCCTAGCCACGTCGTGTAGGTACGGGGGGTTGTTGTTAGTGTGGTAGGAAGATCCACAAGATATATATGTATCCA
This sequence comes from Nicotiana tomentosiformis, assembly GCF_000390325.3. Taxonomy (NCBI): domain Eukaryota; kingdom Viridiplantae; phylum Streptophyta; class Magnoliopsida; order Solanales; family Solanaceae; genus Nicotiana; species Nicotiana tomentosiformis. The sequence goes on along the minus strand of NC_090816.1, from coordinate 40,009,677 downwards.
ACACTTAAGTATAAAGACCAAGATAGGAGTGAAGATGGAGCGTCGGGCTCCAAATGTTACCTTTAGAGTACAGATACATGGCCCAATCTTCTTTTAGTTCATGCTGACTAGTAGAATGTTACCCGGTAGTGCGGGGAAGCTCAGATAGATAATTTATGACCCTTATGGATAAATCATTATATATGAAAATGTAGTAAAGATAGACGATAAGCACAACATGCGAAAGATATCATCGGGGAGGTACTACAGCTTCTGCTTTTAACAGATAAGTAAAGCAAAATTAGACAAATAAAGAATGAGGCCAGTTAGAATCAAGGATGTTTTGTAGAAATTACTTTGAAGGAGACGAGAAGTGGAATGTTGTAAAAGGTTTGTACAAAACCAAATTGAGCAATATGAGTGAATAGAGAAGACTATTAAGGGACGTAAGTTAAAGTATGGAAGTACAATAAGATTCGTAGGCAAGTGAGCTCTAAGGTTATAAAGCAATATGGTTCATTAAAAGTGGATTAGTAATTTTAATGGGAATTATTAGAAGTTCTATTTAACAATACAAATGCGAGGTGCTGATATCGAAGGATGACTTAGGATGAACTAGAACTAAGGTACCGATTAGAGATTCAAAGGACTCTCACACTAGCTAGCATTGCAGTGATCTAAAGAGTGAATAAGTAGAAGGAGGATTAGTGAGAAAAGAACCCTGCAAGAAATTATAATGATATTCTTGACAAGCCACATGAACTGAACTAATCGAAAGAAGCCATGCCAGCAAGAACATATGACTTGCTACGTATATCGACCCCTATAAATTGTCTTAGAGGAAGAAAGGATACCCATAGGTCAATCGTAAGCTACTAGGAATACAGACCTATGGAAGGAAGAAAGACGACTAGAACTTCTAGCGTGAAACATTGAACTATTTCCCTAAGAGGGGAGATGAGGTGGTAAAGCTCTAAGTCGAGAGAAAGTTTAGTTAACAACGAAAAGATGGGAGGATTGTGCAGAAAGGAGTATAAGCAACTTTAAAGTAATGCACTAGTACAAACAATATGGAAGAAGAAAACAATGGTTTATAAATAGACAACAAGCATAGTCAAACACTTTATACATGGGAATGTTAACCTGAAGAATGTGTTAAAGTTGGAAGATATGACTCCAAAGGAAATTGCTGAGATTGAAAGGAGAAGGAAGAACAATCATAAGGAGTTAGAAAGGGACCCGAGTACGATGACTCTCGAAATTAAAGATAGACTATAGTAATATCTAAATATTGCAACCGTGAGGGATAGTCGAGATGACAGCAAGAGCAATGGAGCTAGTACAATATTTCAAGGAAACCCCTAAAGAAGAGAAACCATCAAAGTGAAAACAATAAAGTTGACATCGAGGATAAGACATAGGATAGACAATAAGGAAAAGACGAAGTAGAAAGAAGCAGTATGAAGGTAGGTTTTTTCACAACGTCGGTTTCTTCTATATATCGAAGCATAACTAACAAATAAATACATCAAATATATATGGTAACAAGAAGATGGAAATCAATAGATGAGGTCCAAAACTATATGTACAAGGGATTCAGAATGTGTAGTTAGATCATAGTTTCAAATAAAGAATATCATAATATTAGCATAATAAGAAGTCGTTGACTACTAGGAGCAGTGAGAAAAATAAGGAGGAATGAAGGACCATAATGGTATACATGTTTCATATAAGACGACTTAGAACTAGAATAAAAATAGCGGAATCAATATTGTAACGAATGTGTTTAGTCGTAAGTCACGGGTGGTTTAATAAATGCGCAAGACCAAAAGGAAGAAGGGTTGACTGGAGGTCTTCACCAATTAACAGGTTAGTAATACGCTTGGCAGACTCAGATAATGAAAGTATAATGGCCGGGAATATGGTAGAGTCATCTCTTGTAGATAAGGAATATTTTTGTTTTAGGGAAAGTTAAAAGAGGTATAGAGAAAAATACATTTTTTTGAGTCTATTGAAGGAGGGATCTTGAAATATCATGGCCGATTGCGTATTGGGACAAAAGATTACATTGGTAGGACGACATGAAAAAAACCATTGTAGGGTCCGTGGCTTAGTATTCCATTTTCTAATCGGACAAATTACAACATCAGGAACCCAATGGAGTGACACGGAATAAAGTAACCCAATATGGAAAGGAGAAGTGATTGGCATAAGATTCATTACAAATATAGCAAGTTCGATTCCACACGGACGACCGTAGTTAGTTTGAAAAAAAGTATTTTACTTTTACTGGACAAATTACTAAAGGTTAAGTAAAATGGAAGGGTGCAAAAGGTAGATCGGGTACATAATGTTTCCGTCTCGATAACGGTTAATAGAGGTGCTCGGTTATAGATAACTTGTAACGATCCGATCGGTTGTTTTGAGATCTAGCATGTCGTTCGGTGATTCGAGACCTTAAGTAGCTTCACTTCATGTATTATGACTTGCGCATGTAGTCGGGTTAGATTTTTGGGAAGATCAGAGTTGGTTTGGAAGAATAATTCTCAATTAGGAAGCTTTAAGTTGGAAGAGTTGACATGGTTTGAATTTTGGGTAAACGACCTCGGATTAGAGTTTTTATAGTTCCGTTAGGTCCAGATGATGATTTTGGACTTAGGCGTATGTCCGAATTTGGATTTAGAAGTCAGTAGGTTGATTTGATGCTTTTTGGAAAACGTTGGAAGATTGAAGGTTGATAGGTTTGACCGAGAGTTGACTTTGTTAATATCGGATCCAGATTATGGTTCTGAGAGTTAGTATAGGTCCGTTGTATCATTTGGGACTTTCATGCAAAATTCGAGGTCATTCCAGGTTGATTTGTTATGGTTCGACATGAGTTTTAGAATGTTAAAAGTTCATTAGTTCATTAGGCTTGAATTGATATGAAATTTATGGTTTTGATATTGTTTTGTGTGATTTGAGGTATCGAGTAGGTTCGTGTTATATTTTGGGACTGGTTTGTGTGATTGGGCCGGGTCTCGGGGGCCTCGAGTGAGAGAGTTATGTCTATTTTCGTATCGGGAAAGATTGTTAGTTTCTCGTGCGAACTTTTGTTCTTCGCAAACGCGAGAGAGGTTCCGCGAACACGAAAAAGGATTTATGGGTTGATCGGTCAACGCGAAAAATTTCTCTTCGCAAACGCGAAGGTCTCCCGCGAAGGCGATGAATAAAAATCATCTGGGTAGTATTTTAAATCGAGAATTTTAGTATTTTGAGCATATCTTGAGTTCTAGAGCTCTGTGTGAGGTGATCTCCGTTTGAGGTGATTTTTTCGGCGTTGTTCTCGTCTCAACAAGGGGGTAAATATATGAGCTTTATTTTGATGTTTTTCCATGATTAGTTTCGTTGATTATTATTTTTATCCGTCTTTGTATTGTAGAAATTGAGATTTCGAGCCCCAAAGTTGAGAAATAGTAAATCCTTGATTTGAGGGTCAATTTGTGGATGAAATTGGATGATTTTCTAGATATATACTATATAAGTTATTTTTGATAATATTTGGAATCCGGGCATGTTGGCCCGACGTTTACCTTGTTGACTTTTCGAGCGAAGTTTGGAATTGTTACAAATTGTTAAATTACGAGTATTAGAGTATATTTTGATTGGTTTGCACGTTGTTTTATTAGTTTTGGATCGTTTGGCATCGGTTTGAGGAGTTGGAGAGGGGTTGGAGCCGGTTATCGGATTTCGGAGCAAGGTAAGTCTCCTGTCTAACCGTTTTAGGGGAAAATTTACACCGTATGTGTTATATTTATTATGTGATACATGTTGTGGGAGCTACGGACGTATGAGGTGACGAGTGTCCTTGCATATGCCAGAATTCTTGATTATGTCTGGGTAGACTTAGACTCACGCCATGCTTTAATTGTACTATTTGAGTTATTCCCTCCTGTTTAAATGCATTAATTTAAATTTAGCCTGAAATTAGACTCGCGTAGAGTATCAGACTTGCTATTTTAGATACTTGATGAGCTACTTGATTAGCCATGGAAATTGTACTTTCCTTTACGAATTTCTTCTGCTTTGTGCGTATTCGTCCGATAGTTTTTCTTGAATTTTATAACTCACATGTATATTCGTGAGTGGTGTCAGTGACCCGTCAAAGTTTCATATTCTAAAGGGATCGGGCTGAACGCCTCAGCAATACTCTTATGGGATCGGGCCGTTCGCCTCGATGGTATCATGTAACATACTCTTATGGGATCGAGTCGTTTGCCTCGGCACTATCATGTAACACACTCTTATGGGATCGGTCCGTTCGCCTCGGCGCTATCATGTGACACACTCTTATGGGATCGGGTCGTTCGCCTCAGGGGTATCATGTAACACACTCTTATGGGATCGGGCAGTTCGCCTCAGCAGAGTAACATATTCTTATGGGATTGGGCCATTCACCTCGTCAGGATTATGCATCACACTCTTATGGGATTGGGCTGTTAGCCTCGGTAGTTCTATGAAACACTCTTATGGGATCAGGCCACTTGCCTCAGCAGAATCGTGTGAAATATTTGATAAGGAGTCCGCGTACTCATGAGTTTACTGACTTGAGATGTGGCCGTTGATTTGGTATTGACCATCAACCGCGATCGCGAAGAGGAAATAGAGGAGCTGGGTAGGGAGTCCTTTGGCCCTCGCGAATCCAACTTGGGGATCGCGAACGCGGAAGAGTGGACAGCGATGCATCACGAACGTGACCGTCTGGACGCTAACGCAAAGAAGGTTTTTGGGCAGTTGCAATTCTGGCCTTCGCGATTGCGAGGCATTTTCCGCGATCGCGGAGAAGGGATCACTAGGTAGACTTGAATTTATTACGGGACTTAGTCTCTAATTTTTCATTTTCCACTTGGTCTTGGACGATTTTGAGAGCATTTTGTGGGGAATTTTCATCAACACCAAGAGTTTTCGAGTCCTCGGCATCGTTTGAGGAGCTCTAGTGACTTTGAAGAGCCGGATTGAGTACTTGGAATCAAGGTAAGTCTCTTGCCTAACCTTGTAAGAGGGAAATTTTCCCCTTAGATGTAATAATTGTTGTGTGCTACTTGTTGTGGGGAGCTATGTACGCACGAGGTGACAAGAGTCCGTGCGTAGCTATATTCATGATATGTCCGGATAGACTTAGATTCACATCATTCCATAACTGTGCTATTTGTATTCATCCCATGTATTGATTTCCTTGATTATGACTGAGATTGAGGTTAGAGTAAAGATACAGAATTAGCCTCTTACATTGGAAAATTTTGGAAATATTTGATGAACTATGGATCTGTGCCTTCTCGACTCGCATGTACTTCCGCGAGCGAGGAAATATTCTCTATTCTTATGGGATCGGTCCATGTGTATTAAATTACTCTTATGGGATCGGGTCGTTCGCATCGGCAGTATGGTTGTACTATTCTTATGGGATTGGGTCGTTCGCCTCGACAATACTGAGTACCACTATTCCTATGGGATCGGGCTGTTTGCCTAGGTAGCTTCCTTCTTAATACTTGTGATTGGATTTAGCTTGGTAACAATTGAGTTAGCGCCTTGCAGGCCGTTAATGTCATGTTTAGTGATTCGATATAGATTCATGTGGGGAATTATTGTAATTGTTTTTATCTGTTTCGTTGCTACTTGTTATACATTCTCCATGTCTACTTTTTGTATTTCTATTACTGTTTGACCACTAGTAAGTGTCAAGTCGACCCCTCGTCACTAATTCTTCGAGGTTAGACTGGATACTTACTAGATACACATTGTTTTATGTACTCACGCTACACGTCTGCACTGAATGTGCAAGTACTGAGACAGGTACTACCAGTGGTCACGCGGGCGCATTGCCGCACTTCTACGTAGACTTAGTGGTGAGTTTCTTTGATCTGTAGCACCGGATCTCCCTCTACCTTGTTTATTGTTTATGTCTATTACCCTTCAGACAATTGTTGTATTAGTTTCATATATTCTCTAGATTGCTCATGCACTTTTAGTACCGGGTTTTGGGGGCTTCTAGCTTTTATGTACCGTTGTACTTATCATTACTATCACTATGGTTTATGTATTTCTCACCCTGAAATTTTTAACAAAAGAGTACATACGGTTGCATGAGATCTTACTTATTTCATTCTTCTAAAATGGAAACCTGCATAAAAAGTTAAAAGGGGATAACTAAATTGGAGGTTCATTTGTGGGCTTGTCTAACGGCGGCGTTAGGCGCCATCGCGACCTATTACGGGTTTTGGGTCGTGACATGATGATTTAGTTGTCAAGATGGATTTTACCTACATATAGTTGATATGACATATTTTGTTGATGGTAGCATATTGGATTGACGTGATAGGTGTTCATCGTGCGTTTATATATTTGATTCTTGAAAAGTTCTCTTGAACGAGTTATTTGGCAATTCATACGCAATCGGATCATATTGGGCACATGTTTACAGTTATGTGTGAGTATTGAGAAAATATATTATACGGTGCATACCTCTTTGTGAGTGCGTTGGTACAGGTTTGTATTTGTTGAACATGTCTAAGTGGTAGAGTTGTTTACTACCTTGTCTCAGTTGTGCACCTTTACTGATGATACTCTTTATTTCGTAATTGTTTTTCTGGAATATTATTTATATGTAGTATACATGTTATTGAGCTGCACAAGCTCTGCAAAGTGAATATCTTTTGACTTAAAAACCTCGTCACTACTTCTCTGAGGTTAGTCACGATGCTTACTGAGTACATAGGGTCGGTTGTACACATAATACACTTCTGCACCTTGCGTGCAGATTCTTGGAGTTGGGCTGCTGTAGATGACGAAGGAAGTCATTGAAGTTGTAGTTGCGTCCCTGATTCAAGTTACCATTTGTCCATGGTGGATTATGACCTCATTTCCTTTTATGTAACCTTCAAACATATGTAGTGTTTATTTTTTTACCAGCTTTATAACTCTTAATCATAATGGCTCATGACTTGTACTACCAATCCTTTGGGTAGTTGTACTAAATTATTTCGCAATTTTATTTATAATATTGACAATTTCTTATTGTAAGATGACTTGTACGAAGGAAGGCATTGATGATTTCTTATTAGGTTCCATCACGACTTGATGAGAATTTTAGGCCGTGACACAAAACTTCCAACTTTAAAAACTTAAAGTCTCTTATTTTATTTGTTGATCAGGTCATCATGTGCAAGTATAGAGTGAAAAATGACGAAGAAAAAACTAATACTCATAAGTCTAACTTAGGTGAAGGGAGTGATATTATTGCTACTATTATTTCTCATGTGAACATTACAGCACATGCGAAAGAATGAGTAGTAGACTCTAGGGCCGCTCAACACATTTGTGAAAATCGAAAAGCATTTTCTTCTTAAACTCCTATAGGGGATTGTAAAAATTTGGTCTACCTTGGATACTCAAGTACTAGCAAAGTCTTGGGTAAGGGTAAAGTACTTCAGAAAAAACTTTAGCCTTAGTAAATATGCTACATGTTCTTGCTATTCGGGCAAACTTGATTTCTGTATCCTTGTTAGGAAGAGCTAGGATAAAATTGTTATTTGAATCTGATAAGATTATAATGACAAAAATAATATGTTTATGGGAAAAGGGCTATTGTAACCAAGAACGTTTTGTACATAATATTTCTGATGTTATCAATGAAAATGCATCTGCTTCTGCTTATGGTTGAATCTATTTCTTCTTGGCATGATAGATTAGGATATGTTAATATCACATATATAAGAAAAATATAGTGTCTAGGTCTAATATCTGGTTTAGACTTAAATTATAAGTGTAAAATATGTGCTGAAGCTATGAGTACAAAAATGACCGGTTTTTCTGCATATAGAGAAATTGAATTACTATCCTTAATTCTCACTGATTTACGAAATTTAAAACAGACTATGACTAGAGGTGGTAAAAGATATTATGTGATATTAATTGATGATTTTGTATAAATTTACTAATTTGTATTTGCTTAAAAATAAAAATAATTATTTCAGTGCTTTTATTCCCTATAAAACTAAGGTTGAAAATCAACTTAGTAGAAAAATCAAGAGAATTAAATTTGATAGAGGTGGAGAATATGTATCTATTTTTCTGGAAAAGAAGAAATAGTTCATGAAGTAATTGTACTTTATCCACCTTAGTCAAATGGAGTAGCTGAAAGGAATAATAAAATATTGAAAGAGATGATGAACTCCATGTTAGTTAGTACTAATACAACTGATAATTTGTGGGGTGAAGCTATATTATCTTCATGTCACTTACAAAATAGAATACCACATAGAAGAATTGGCAAAACTCCTTATGAATTGTGAAAAGGTTATAAATAACTTGAAATATTTAAAAGTGTGAGAGTACCCTGCTAAAGTTCTTTTGCTTGAACCGGAAAAGAGAAAATTATGTTTCTAAAACTATTGATTGCACGCTTATTAGATATATTGAGCATAGTGATGCATATAGATTTCCTTTTAAAAAATAATGTGCTTGATCGCAATACAATAATTGAGACAAAGAATGCTGAATTGGTTGAACATATTTTCACTACTTGAAAAACTTTTCCATGCATTTATTGAAATAAATAATAAGATTACCTCTAATGGGGAACTAAGAAGAAGCAAAAGGTCAAGAAAAGAATAGTTTTCTTAGAGAATTCTTTTTTAATTTTTTGTTGATAAAGAACAATCAAATTATTTTAGAGTTATATCTTCTTCAGAAGCTAAATAATGAAATGACGCAATAAAAGTTAATATTGATTCTAACATGAAAAATAATACATGAATTTTTACTGATTTACCTCATTGTACAAATCCTGTTGGTTGTAAATGAATTTTCAAAGAAAATTTAATCCTAATGGATCTTTAGATAAATATAAAGCTCAACTAGTAGCAAAAGATTTTTTCTAAAATAAAATAATAATTAATTTGATACTTTTGTACCTGTGACTAGAATTGTTTCTATTCGAATTTTAATTAGTTTAGCATCAACTCATAAGCTTTTTATTCATCAAATGGATGTCAAAACTGCTTTTCTAAATGGTGATTTAGAATAAGAAATTTGTATGGTTCAATACGAAGGTTGTGTCATTCGTGGACAAGAAAAAAAATATTTAAATATTAATTAAATCTCTTTATGGCCTTAATAAAGCTCCTAAGTAGTGGCATGAGAAATTTAATTAAGTTTTACTGAGAGATAGTTTTTCTTTAGTTGAGATGGATAAATACATTTATACTAAAGTGGTAGACAACAATTATGTGATAATATATTTATATGTTTATGACACGTTTATTTTTTGTAAAAGTTTAGGTATTATGTAGAGTACCAAATTATTTTATCTACTAATTTTAAATGTAATATCTAGGTGAAATAAATACGATAATGGAAGTTAAAGTTATAAGGAGTGAAGATGACATATATTCTCACTAGAACATTACGTTGAGACACTTTATAAGAAGTTGGAACATTTAATGTCATACCTATGAGCATTCCTTTTGATTCTAACTCTCAATTGAAAAAGAATAATGATGACCCATTTGTTCAATCTAAATATGCTCAGATTATTGGAAGTGTAACGATCCGATCGATCATTTTGAGATATAGTATTTTATTTGGTAGTTTGAGACCTTGAGTAGTTTCATATAATGTAGTATGACTTGCGTATATAGTTAGTATTGATGTTGGTAGGGTTCGGGGTTGATTTGGTAGAATGATTCTCAATTGGGAAACTTTAAGTTGTAAGAGTTGATCAAGGTTTGACTTTTGAATGAACGACCTCGAAATCGAGATTTGATGGTTTCAATAGGTTTGTGTTGTGATTTTGGACTTGGGCGTATGTTCGGATTTGAATTCGGATGTTCCTATAAGGTATTGGCTTAATTTGTTCAAAGTTGGAAATTTAAAAAATTTAAAAGTTCATAAGCTTGACCGGTGGTTGAATTTTGTAACGATCCGGTCATTCGTTCCGAGAGTTATAGCACTGTTTCCCTATTCCTGCTTCGTTATGTGTTATTCAGCAGTGTTGAGTTGTATCGAGTTGGTAAGTTTGGGTCCGGAGTAGTTTTAGAGTGAAATGAACACTTAGTCGTTTAGTTAGAAAGCTAAGTTAGAAAAGTCAACCGGAAGTTGACTTATGAGCAAACGAATTCGGATTTGGATTTTTATGATTCGATTAGTTTCGTTGGGTGATTTTAGACTTAGGAGTGTGTCCGTAATGTAATTTGGAGGTCCGTGGTAGAATTAGAATTGAATTGGCAAAAGTTGGAAGTTTAGAAGTTTTTAGGCTTGAATCCGAGGTTGATTTGGTGTTTTGGTATTATTTTGGGTGTTCTGAAGGTTCGACTAAGTTCGGGTAGTGATATATGACTTGTTGGAATTGTCGGTTGAGGTCACGAGGGCCTCGGGTGAGTTTCGGATAGGTTTGGGTTGTGTTGCGCTCATTTTTCTTATGTTTCGATGCCGTTTCTTCAAGCATAAATGATATCATATTGAAAAAAATATGGCAACCTAATTCTTAGTAAAATGACCATACGAAATTGCCACTAACGGTGTATTTAAAAATTTGCACTATTTGCAAATATTAAAACCTACATATCTCCTTCATTATAAGGTCAAATTGAGTGATTCAAAAGCCTAACTTGACTAATATTTCACAAGAAATCCATTGGAGGCATAAACATCGAGTTTTGGGATCGTTTGGAATGAGAAACGAGGCAAAATAACTGGCAGAAAAATATATAAAATGAGGGTTTATTCATACGGTCATATTTTGAGTTGGGGAGCTCAGATTTGGGCAATTTTGGGGGCGATTTTCACCATAAGGATAGGGGTAAATGTTCTTTACTCAGTTTTGGTTATATTTCATGAATCCATCTTCGTTTTTGGGATTTGATTCATGAGTTCAAAGGGAAATTGAGGGAGTTAGGGTTTGAGTTTTGGAGAGTTTAAGTGAGGATTTGAGGGACCAAAAGGAGTCCAATTTTGATAAACTTTATATGGTTAGACTCGGGAGAGGATGAAGTTTATTATTGTTCCATTTTTGACTGATTTTGAGATGTGGGCCCAGGGACAGATTTTGGCCGATTTCGGATTTTGGCATATTTATGTAGTTTTTATTGTGAAATTCGATTCTTTAGACTATGTTGATAGTAGTATTCTGATTTTTGGTTAGATTCAGAGCTTTTGGAGACCGAGTCTAGAGACGAGAGTATCCCGGAGTAAGATTTTATGCTGTTAAGGTAAGTAACAGTTTTAACTCTGGCTTTGAGGGTATAAACCCGAAGAATTTAATATCGTGTGACTGTTTGGAGGTGATACCCATGCTAGGTGACGGGCGTGTGGGTGTATACCTCGATGGATTGAGACTTGGTCCGTCCCATGAGGCCTCATGGACATCATCTGTGTTTACGTAGTTACTTGTTGTTGAACTTGTCTGCCTTCATGTTAGAGATCATGCTTAGGCTTTATTCATGCTCACATTATTTGTACTCAGTCATAGAAATTATTGTACATGTTTACCTCAGTCTCTATTATTTGCTAATATGCTGTAATGCTTGATGTGGGTTGTGTTCCCTTATTTGTTGATGATGGTGAGGCTAGTGAGGTACATGATTGAGTGAGGACGAGGGCCTGGTTGTGAGGATATTAATACCATAGCGTGTGAGTTGTCCGCGTAGCACGTGAGTTGACCGTGCAGGTCTAGGTATTAATACCATAGCGTGTGAGTTGTCCGCGTAACACGTGAGTTGACCCTGCGGATCCAGGTATTGATATGATGGCACGTGAGTTGTCCGTGCTTAGCACTTTGGGCTTTGGGAGCCCCTCCGGAGTCTGTACACACCCCAGTGAGCGCAGAGTGTTGAGCGTTGAGTGCTGA